>NC_068991.1:39305412-39317247 GCF_001194135.2 Octopus bimaculoides | reverse complement strand
ACGCGGAGTTAATTTAGACTGAGTAGACCTCCGATGTTGGCCTCAGGCGTGGCATCAAATCCAGTCGCTTGAGAATTTTGCACTAGCTGAAAGTAGGTGACACCTTGAAAATTGATCAGATTGATCAAGGAGAGAGTTGAAAGTGGCACCTGAACTCAGATTGTCCCATATGCTCTATTTCCGCTTCAGTAAATAACGACATACATACATACATACATACATACATACATACATACATACATACATATTTGCTTGTGCGTATGTGTGCATATGCGAAAGAGAGAGAGAGAGAGAGAGAGAGAGAGAGAGAGAGAGAGAGAGAGAGAGAGAGAGAGAGAGAGAGAGAGAGAGAGAGAGAGAGAGAGAGAAAGAGAGAGAAACGAGTGTTATGTTTTTATGTCTCAAGTCAGAGGTGCAACACCCACCAAATGCCCATAGACCTGGTAACTCTTCAGCAGATAACAGTTCTTCCAACAGTATTCCTTCCCCCTTTCTTATTCTCATTTCCATCGTTAGATTCATTGGAACCGTAAAAGGATTGCGCTGGATATTAAACATGATTTTAAAAAGGTTTGATGCAAGAGAAAACATCGGTCACATTGCTAAAACATTAATGAGTAAATTAAGTCAAATGCTTAAGAAATTACTCTGTTAACTGCTTTGACCTTATTTTGTCAATGATCTAATTTAATGTGATATTTAAAACTGAGCGGCTCTTGAGTGTATGGATCGAAGATCAGACTCATCATTGTGCCGACAAGCACGATGATAGTTTATAAAGAAAAAAGCCAAAAGTATGTATAACGATTTGCAGAAAATGTTAAACTTAAAACCAAAAACTTTTTCTAGCTCATAAAGGTTGGTTTGAAAGATCTATGAAGCGCTTGAATTTGCACAACATAAAAATAAGTGATGAAGCTGCAAGTGCTGATAACAAGGCTGCGACTAATTACGCCGAGCAATTGAAAAAAATGTTTTCTGGAGGGAGCTGCACGCCAGAGCAAGTAAATAATGTTGGTGAAACAGTACTTTTCGAGAAGCTCATGGCTACTAGAACTTTTATCTTTCGAGAAGAAAACTTAGTACCAGGATTTAAAGCTTCCAGATATCACCTAACGCTTCTTCTGGGTGGAAATATCGCTGATGATATGAAATTAAAGACGCTACTCGTATATCACTTAAAAAATCCAAGAGTTTTCAAGGATTATACGAAGGTTAACTTGCCTCTGATTTTTTTAATCAAATAAGAAGAGCCTTTTGGCAGAGTGGTTTACAATGATTTTCTTTTTGCCTTGCTATAGAAAGGTACAGTGCCCCACATAATATTTCCAACAAAGTATTGCTCATTTTAGACAATGCACCAATCCACCCAAATGAACTTAACAGAGCTTTCTGATAACGTGAAAGTAGAATATATCCTCAAGAATACAACTTCTTTTCTACGGATGATTTCCAGGGAAAGATACCTTTGACTCTTCAAGCCAAGTAATACAGCTCCTAACGAGGCTGTCCTATTTGTTGCTATGCTCCCCCAAATGCACTGGCTTCCTGAAATCGAAGCAGTTGGTAGCAGCAACCAATGAGTCGTAGTTTCTTTTTCCTCTTTCTCTTTGCAGGGGTCATGCAAAGGTCGTGAAGGCCACCTTTCATCTTTGATTTCTCCATACAAAAAACTATTTGTTATTTTTTATTGTTATAACATCATACTTTTTATAAGCCTTGTTAAACTCACACAATTTTTACCCAGCCAGGCATTTATAATTAATCACATGATGATCCAGTGTCATTTATAATTATCACGTGGCACACCAATGGCATTTGTAACTATCCTGCGATGATCCAGTGGTATTTAATACTCTTTGTTCAAATTAGAAAAGTTATTGTCTATTATATTTTTGTTTGTGGTGATGAAGGAATATCTTTCGAAATGTCAAGAAGTGTAATTTTTTTTTCATGTTTCTTATTAAATATTTTTTTATTGGTATCCCTATCTTGACTGAAGGAATAAATATCAATGCAAACTATTTTATCAACTTAATTTTTGCTTGATGGAATTCACATTAGTTATTTGATAGTTAGGGTCGGTTGGGAGGTATCAGCAATTTGGGCAATCACCCGAAAAATCATGTGCTTGGGGGCACCATGTCATGCTTTTAGGATCTACGAAATAAAGGTAAGATAAAAACAACAAAAAGTAAATAAAATAACATTTTATTTCTGTAAGTTTGACTCTTTGAGAACATTTACAAAAAAAAAAAAAAAAAAGAAAGAAAGAAAGAAAAGAAATGCACTTGACTTGTAATGGCGCCGAAAATCCAGCTTTCCCCAGGCGCCAGTAGCTGTAAGACGGGTCCTGCTGATAGCTTCCTTGAAAAAGACATGACCGTCACAACCTTCCGTCGACCCTTTTTATAAAATATGTTGTTTTTAAGTATAGTAAAATTAATAGTTTGTTGGTATGTAGACTGTTTGTTCCTCATGGATATACCTTAAATCACTTTCATCATCAAAATAGTGATTTTATTTGCAGAAGACAAGACTATCGATAATAGTCGCGACAAAGCTGATGCTGGCAATTTCTGAAGCTGGTAATTCCTCTTTAGAAGACTTCAATTCCCCACTCTCTTGAGTATCTTACAATACCAATTAAACAGCTAATTTCTTAATGAAAGCATGTTCTAAACATTTTTCCATAGTATAGTTCGAGGGTGCCCTTACGTGCTCCTTTGACTTGCTAGAAAGAGCAATCAAATTTTTATTAGATCACACCCTACCATGCAAATATTATTTTTGCGATAGTGATGGTGATAGTGGTGGTTGTGGTACGCTTGATCCGTCCCCCGTTTAAGTCACCACCTGACCCATGGGTGGATTTAGCAGAGCCCACTCTCTTACGAACCATCAAATCAGATCCCCAGTCTGTGGATGCCTTCATGCCACCAGTCCCTGAAGCCTTGAAAAAGCCATAGTTGCTGCCCTTCCTCCTCTGACTAACCGAAATGATTAAATAAAAAAAGAACAAAAACACATTGGAGAATGTAGTCCAGACTACACTTTGTAATGAAAAGGAAAATTGGAATGGTCACGGTTGGAATTCCTTTGCTCATAGATCTATTCAATCAGAACCATTTTCAGAAGCTAAATAACATATCCGCGTGTGCTTGATCTTAAATTTGGTTTATGCGTATTTTGTTATTTCAATATTATTTGACTGTACCTTTTCGTGGTGCGTATAGGTACCGATCTATGACACCGAGGGGGTCTCGAGCCAATAAAAGAAACTTTAAATGGTCGCTCGATCTACTAAAAATAGTAGTGAAATCCTTTTTCGAATTACACTCTACATTGTTAAAAAACGAAAGACACATTGTATAATGTAAAGACTAGAAAGCCACGACTAGAAAGAATTTGATCATAGGTCAGCTTGGACATGACTCAATAACAATAACTTAAATGATTGCGGTCTGTAGAATTTGTAGGAAATAACTTTTCTATTTCCTACAAATTGTTGGTAAGGATAAAAACGATGATGAATTTATTTTATTTCCAACATAGTAACATAAAATAGACCATTTAGGATTTTGTTGGTAGAGTTCTATTTTAACTGAAGCTGGAGGCAGGGACGGAGTTCATGATCTTTGCAGGCCATCTGAAACTAGTGAGATTGTTGCTGTTGATGTTCTGTTTAAAATGTAGGTCAATACCTGCAGGAAATACATAAAGAGAGGGTGAAGATTCCAGAGAACTGATGTTCTGGGGATGAAGGACCGGCATAATGGTTAGTGTAGGGAAAGAGGAATTGGATACACCAAGTGTGACAAAAGGTGGAGAGATGAGTGGGTCGGAAGTGCTTGAATGGTAGAGGTACAAGACCAACCAGCTCGGAGAAGTAGAGGCCATTATAGAAGCGATAAAAAAGACAGAGCCAGTTCACCTGTGGACCAAAAGTTGGAGTCTGTTCGCTTGCGATGGAGCACCAATCAGCCGGTGGCCCTTCTTTGGATGCTATCTAGGATATGAATGTGCGCAGTAGCAGCATGTTCCCAGATGTGGGTGCTCTACTCCACGTTGGGCTCATTTGAATGTTGTAGAGAACCAACAGTTGTTGAAGATTGTGCAATAATTACATAGCACATACTTTATGGACAAATTTTGAGATAACGCTTTATTTATATGATCAATCAAGGCAAATTTACATAACTGTAAATCAATTGGACATAGAAATTTACATATATATTGGTGCATTTCCTATTTTTATTCCCAGAATAAGTAACATTCTGCAGCTTCTCGTATTAGAACAGGCTGACGTTATTCCTCAGACAATTGTTCTCACGCAGTTTTATGTTGAAGTACATATGCTACAGTTTCTAGTTTGTTCTTCTGGAAATCTTTGGCGAAGTTCACATTTATTATTTACATTATTTACATTTGACAGATATTCTGTCCTCATCTTGTTCGTTGTTAACACAACGTTTCGGCTGATATACCCTCCAGCCTTCATCAGGTGTCTTGGGGAAATTTCAAACTTAGGTTCTCATTTCTAAGATATTTTCCGATGTTATTATTATTATTATTATTATTATTATTATTATTATTATTATTATTATTATTATTAGGTATATCAGCCGAAACGTTGTGTTAACAACAAACAAGATGAGGACAAATATCCGCTCACTCACACCGCCTCAGTCACGCAACGACTGCGCACGTATTTGTTACACTACAAAAATAAAATTTGATGTTATATATACCCTTCCTTCTGATATTACTTTCTTTATACACGCGGTCACAAAAGCACTCACATTAAATTAATGACAACGTACGTTATACTGGTTCCCGTTAAATTGGCGACAAATCCACTAAAAACTTGTACAAATGAATGATTTAAGAATGACGAAGCAGCGAGCTGGCAGAAACGCTAGCACGCCGGGCGAAATGCTTAGTGGTATATCGTCCGTCTTTACGTTCTGAGTTCAAATTCACCAAGGTCGACTTTGCCTTTCATCCTTTCGAGGTTGATAAATTAAGTACCTGTTGCGTACTGGGGGCAATCTAATCGACTGGTCCCCTCCCCCCAAATTTCGGGTCTTGTGCCTAGAATGGGAAAGAAGCAGATACGATGTGGCAAGCTTATATGCAGAAATTTGCCCTCAGTACAAACCAAAACTGCGATTTAGGACTGTGTAAAGACCTCGTAGAAAGTTTTGAAATAACTTAGGTCAATATTGATCGCCGCCAATGTAGAAAATGTGTAAAGGATGGGACCGATATCTTTGAAAGAGTGAGCATTTTTCATTTAGAACATGGAAGGTGTAAGCTTGGTTTGCGATAATTGTGGTCGTATATGTCTTTCCAAGGCTAGGTTCTCCTGTCGCCAACAAAAGTCACCATTTCAGTCTTAAAAGATAACTATAGTTTGATCAAGATAAAAGATTGTGTGATATGTAATAGATAAAGTAGGATTCGCAGGTCAAGTAGTGACTTAAAAAGACAATGTTTATACATCAGAATATGCTTCTGATTACTGCAGTACAGAAAGAGAGAGGGAGAAAGAGAATGAGAGAGATAGACAGACAGACAGACAGAGACAGACAGACAGACAGAGACAGACAGAGTGAGAGAGAGAAAAGAAGAAATAGAGTGAGAAAAATTTGTAAGATTTTCCAAAAGACATGAGAGCCTAGCGGGCTCAAAGAACCATTGTCCAAAGGACGATTCTCTTAATGGTCAGTGATGGTCTTCCTCAAACACAACTGGACAATCTCTTTTCTATTACAAGGTTTTTTTTTTTAATCCAATATATTACACAGCCTTATTTGTAGTCCTATCCACTTTGAGACTCGACTATCAAACGTTATATGCTAAGAGCGTTCAAACTAAAAGCAATATATTTACCTCTTTCTGCTGTATCCTTTTTATTTTGCTATTTCATCTTCCTATCTACCTTTTTGCCTTCCCATTTGGAATGCTGCTAGCCATCTGGCGCCTAGACGTCTAAAATGAACATGATACACGTTCATTTTGGAACAAACAATTTCATTTCATAATTTACAGATGGCATTACGTGTTTAAAATGGTTCACAATACAATTGCGTTTGCTGGAATGTGTTCGGAAAGGCCTGTTGCTCCCCTCCCTTTCTCTCTCTCTCTCTTTAAGGCAACAGGTCTTTTTGAACACATTCCAGGGAGTGACGCACACACACCACACACATATAGAGACACTACACACACACAAATTTATTGTAGCTTTAACTTCTGTACATATTTCTGCGTGTATGCGTATAAAGATGTCTGCGCATGTGTGTATTTAGGTCTGTGTATGTTTTGTGTGCGTGTGTGTGAGTGCGCGCGCGCGTATGTGTGTACGTTTATTTAATACATGCACACGAACATTTAATAGCTACGTACTCTAGATAATTTTAAAAAGAACTATTTTTTGTGCTGCTTGTTTGTTGGTTGGTGTTTATGTAGCTGGTATGTGTGTGTGTGTGTGTGTGTGTTAAAAATATAGTATTCATAAAATGTCATAATGGTAATTATTTCCTTTAAAGCTCACTGTCTTAGACCTCTGCTCTGCAAGTTGTACATTAAGCTAGGAAGGACGGAGACAAGAATTTGAGCTGATGTCACACGCCCACACAGGCACGTGCACGTACATTCACACACACACACACACACACACACACACACACACACACACACACACACACACACACACACACACACACACACACACACATACACACACACACACTCACACACACACACACACACACACACACACGTACACACATGTGCACAGACACTCATACATCACTCACACACACACGTACACACATATACCAGCACAAGCGTATCTTCACATACACATACATAGGAAAGAATATTAGTGAAATACACCAATTACATCAACAGAAAGAAAATACGCCAAATATTGTTTTGATGGACAAGAAATAAAAGCTACACTTTTATGAGGGGGCTATATTTAGGAAAGTAAAACAAACTACTATTAAGGGCTCAGTCATTTAAATGGGTATTTGGAAGTAAAGGTACGCGAAGGTCCGCGAAGCTAAGGTTGAGAAGACAGGACTAGCCACTATAAGGCAACAATGCAGGAAATGGGGTACGCTGTCACCTGGCGTACCCCACTTCCTACATATCTATTGTTGTTTGTACCTCACAGTTAATCTCAGATTCAATTATCATCGAGAATTAATTTCCAATATCATTTTCTTATATTGATAAATATCCTGAAATGAATAACCAAAGGCATATCTAAAGAAGAAACGCCATATCCCTTTCATCATGCACTTGCTCTGCATAGTTTTAGTGGCATTCTTGCTAGGTTCAGTTGTCACAACAGCCTTATTCTCTGTTAACAGTTGCTGAATAGGGACTCTTAGAAATTAATTTTGTCCATAAGATGTAAACTTCATATCTAGAATCAATTTAAAAGAGAAGTTTATAAGCACCCACTGAAGAACTTAGAAATGTTATAATCCATAACAAATTTCTACCCTGAGGTTATTGGGAGTCCTTGGAAACATAATTAAGTGACTTTTTCGCAGCATTTCGTAGAGAAGGCATGTAGTTCTTGAGTCGGAATTTCACTAAGTATAAAAATCAATGTGTATCGATGCATCCTATAAATGTTTGAAGAACAATATTAATTGCTTATTAAGAAGGCCATTTGTTTATATGATTATTATGTTAGTCGTTACAATATAGAAAATACTACTTCGTCGAGTTGTGTGAACACAAATTGTCGTTGCGGTAAACAAATTGTCTCTAGTTTTATAGTCCATTTTTCCTTTCTAATCAGGCCTGACCTATCTATAACTCGAAAAGGTTTAAGGGAGCAGTTAATTCTCATAAAATTTTCTAGTGCAACAGGCGAAAACAATAGGCCGATGATTTGTGACAAAATGTAGATTCGCTTTCGAATCATGGCTTAGATATTTTGTAGCTGTTCGCTACATGGCCTACTATCTATTTTGAGACGAAAGGGCTTCTTTATGGAGCTTGAATACATAATCGATTGTTTCACTTAGAAATGGTTCTACCCGTCCATAAGAGCAGTCAAAATATACGAAAGTACCAGGAATCCAGTTTATTATCTCTATAAACTGTTGTTCTGTTAACTGAGGAGAGGGTCATGAAACATGTAGGACTATAACTTTTTTGCCACTACAAACTCCAAGATTTAATTCCACTACGTGCCATCTTGGACAAATGTCTATTCATACCTTGTAAATGAAACTGGGTAGACGGAAACTATAACGAAGCTCATTTCTATGTGTAATTCAACCGGTTCAGCCTCGTTACACATTGTATCAAGTTGTAAAAAATGTAAAAGTATTAGAAGAGAAAGGGACAAAAGTTGAAAAGATTTCAGATGTTCTGACATAGAGGCTACCTCGTTGGTTCGGTAGGTTGACTGTTTCAGTATGATTTATCTCCTGCAATCACCAAAAAATCTATCCAATAGTGATAGCTACCAGGTCATCAAAGCTCATTAAATCAACAACAAAACAAGGTTACACACTAACTCGCGATTTTTACCTTTAATCTTTATTTTTATTTTCCCCGAAAAAGTTACGAATTTAAAAGGCCAAATAATGTATGTTGATATTGTTTAACTTCATATCAATTTTGATATGAATAATGACGTTCAAGCCGGAACCACCCTGTCTCTTTATGGCATAATATGTCTAGGACTTCATAATCCAATGTTTGTTCTTCCTTTTTTAAAGCAGTAGCAAGTGATGAGGTTGCTTTTTTTTTGCAGGTTGAACGATGACATAAAGGTTGACACAGAATTTATTGGACATATACATAATCCTGAAATCATATATTTAGATTTGATATTTTTTGAGTTCTCTCTTTGTCTATGTTTGAATATCCGATAACATGTCTTTGTCTTTCACAAGTTTAAGAAGTTCTTTTTGAATTATTTGAAATACTCATCATAAATTAGCTTCCAGATTTTGTTTAAAGACTCGAGAGTCAATTTTTTACTTTATATTTCTCACAGAGCAAGAAAGTTGATTTATATTTCTAATTCTGATTCCGTACAAATGTTGACAATATTTTGAGGTTACTGAATTATCATTTATCTTTTACTCGTTTCAGTCATTAGCTTGCAGCCATGCTGGAGCCCCGCCTTGAGGAAATTTCAGTCAAGTGAATAGACCCCAGTACTTATTTTTTTCTTTTTAAAGCCTGGTATTTATTCTATCGATCTCTTTAGCCGACCCACTAGATTACGGTTGTCCAGCGGTGGTGGCGACAAACAGACACAAAGAGACGCACACACACACACACACATATATATATATACGACGGGCTTCTTTCAGTTTCCACCTACCAGATCGACTCCTTACAATGCTTTGATCGACCTGAGACTATAGTAGAAGACACTTGCCCGAGGTGCTACGCAGTAGAACTGAACCCGCAACCATGTGGTTGAGAAGCATGCTTCTTACCACACAGCCATGCTTGCGCCTAGTAAATATTTTCTTATTTGGTTAGATAATATTCCTTTTTATAAATTGTTTTTAATTTTATCACAAGATCAGACTTAAAATAAGTTCAAGCGCTGATTTGTTCGAGTAAACCATTAAGTATGACCGTAAGTCCACTGACCGAAACGATTAAAAAAAAAAATCTTGAATAAAAAAAAACAGTAAAGAAAAAGAACAAAGAGAAGAAAAAACTAAATCATTTAAGATTATTTTAAAGATGTTTTGCATGAACCCTTCAACATACATCAAACCTTTTCAACATATGTTACCTCCTGCAGTATACATCATTCCCTCTACATCATCCGCCTCTACGTTCAACATACACCACCTCATCTCCAACATACATAGCTCACTCATCATACAACCCCCTTCAACATAATTCATTCTCCCTTCAATATACATCATCCCCTTCAACGTACATCACTCACTTCATCACACAATACTTGTTCAACATACATCACTCTTCTCCTTCGACATACATCACACACTTTTAACTTATGTAACCTCCTTCAACACACAACTCTTTCTCTTTTAATATTGGGTCATCCCAAGGCGGCGAGCTGGCAGAGACGTTAGCACGCCGGGCGAAATGCTTAGTGTTATTTCGTCTGCTGCTACGTTCTGAGTTCATATTCCGCCGAGGCCGACTTTGCCTTTCATCCTTTCGGGGTTGATAAATTAAGTACCAGTTGCGTACTGGGCTCGATCTAATCGACTGATCCCCTTCCCAGAAATGTTGGGCTTTGTGCCTAGAGTAGAGAAGAATATTGAGTCATCCCATAAATGCTTTGCGGTACTTCTTCGGACACTTTGAGTTCTGAGTTCAATTTTATGTCAAATCGAGGACAAATTTACCTTTTACCTTTTCGGGAGTTGGTAAAATATAGCAGCAGTCAAGTACTGGGGTCGATCTAACGAACTAATTCTTTACCCTCGAAATTGTTGGCTTTGTGTCCGAATTATGAACAATTATTTACAGGTTATTGTTGGTGTTGTGTGACCCCCCCAGCTCAGTTCCGATCGAACAGATATGCCCAGCATATCCATTTTAAAACAGTGGAGGTATTATTTGTGTGTCTGTGTGTATCTATCTATCTGTCTGTCTCTCTATCTATCTATCTATCTATCTATTTATCTATCTACACACACACATAATTACATATATATTATAAACACTTATATGCGTGTGTGTATGTGTGTGTGTAAGTGTGTGTTTTATCCTGGTGCTTAGTAAAGAACTAGTGTGTTCTTATCATTTCTGTTTGACGCTGTCAAGAATTAATTGCATCTAAGTGTCCTCTAACCTGAAGAGAAGTGGCAAGCTAATGGTGCTTATTTACACGTCACTCCCCATTCTTTCTTTTAATAAGCACCCTAAGTAGAGAGGGAGAACATCGTAGTGAAGTTTATCGTAATGAGTAAGTGCGCGCGCGCGCGTAGAAGGGGTAGGAAATATCACAAATTGAACCCGAAAGCCCCGGATGTTTTCAAGCAGCATTTTCACCTAACGCAAAAAAGAAAAAAAAAATTGTAACTAATTTCTAATTCCTAATTCAGGCGGCAAACTGGCAGCGTTGAAACTATGAATGGCAAAATACCTTACGGCATTTGTTCTGGTTCTCTGAGGGCAATGTCCGCCAATGTCATTTTTTTTTATCCGACAAGAGTCAATAAAGTACCAGTCAACTTTTGGAGTCGATGAGGTACGATTCAATGATGCTGGATTGGAAGAATTAGTAAACCGTCGGACGAGATACCTCGTTCTTCTTTTTCGCGTTTGCTCCGCGAGCTCTTCGGTCGTCGAATTTATTAGTTGCCCGGTTTGACGCCATCAAGTTTGGTGATCTTTGGGTGCTTTTCGCATTTTCTGCCAGGGTTTCTGTTTGAGAGTAATTTGTTCCATTGGTCTCACCATTATTGGAAGCCCTGAAAAATTAAGATTCATTGACGTTTTCCACTATTCTCAGACTAAATATTGAAAAGGTAAAACTAAAGAACATGGGCATGCGCATACGCTCACACATTCAAGACGTCACAAATGTACACTCAAATACACACACACTAACATAACAGCAATTTGCCCAAGACAGACTTTTATAAACAAGAAAACAAAGACAAACTAAACCAGTTGTAATACATATTTTATTCGAACAGATGACCGAATGCTTCACAAAAAAATTATTGAAAGTTATCTAACAACTTCTGGCTATGCTGGTGCGGCTCTTAAGTGCAAATTTCTAATATAAATAAAACTGGACACACACACACACACACACACACACACACACACACACACACACACACACACACA
>NC_068991.1:39297591-39305191 GCF_001194135.2 Octopus bimaculoides | reverse complement strand
GTATGTATGTATGTATGTATGTGTGCAGATTTGTATGTTTTGTTTTATGTATGTATTCTCATGCATATAGTTGCATATCTAGACATGCTCATATATATTTAAATGATAGACTCCTGGAAAGTTTTACAGATTTTTACAGTTCCAGTGATGGATTGGCTCTGTAGTCTTCGAATTAGCTTTCTTCTTTCTGGTTTTGAGAAGCCTAATTTCTCAAGATTGGTATTTAGGCAGTGTGTTACATATTCCAGGGCCCGGATAGCGTAACTCCAGATTTCTCAATAGTTCAGCGTAGGTATTCTCATTTTCCCTGATCTTCAGCTTTACGTTAACATCTCTTCTCTATTCTAAATCCTTACATCAAGTATGTTGTGCTTACATTTTATTGAGGTCTTCACTGGGACATTCCACCAATACTCCTTTTTATTATGAGTGGCTATGGCTTCTACCGTACTGTAGGTTCTTATTCCTTTGTCCTCGGGGTTATCCTTCCGACGGATTTCGTTGAAGTGTCCTAGCTACAACATTTTTGGTTCATCACGTGATGGTCCAGTCCATTTAGCTTTATTTGGACTGTCCACCCCTTAACGTGATTGACTAGCTTAGCGTCTCTACATCAGCTATTAAATGGGACGAGTTTTCCCGCTAACTCCAGAGTGAGGTGAGTTTGTTAAGAGCGAGTTTGGATCTTCGTTGTGAAAGCAATTTGATTCCACTTTGCAGCTTCAGCTTGAATAGAATTGTAACCGGAACCATGAGGCTATGCTTAGTGCTTTTCCTTCATCTTGAACAGAGTTGTAACCGAAATCCTTGATGCTGTGCTTCGCATGTTTTCCATCATTTTGAACAGAATTGTAACCAAAATCTTTGATGCTATGCTTCATGTTTTTCTAACCTTTCATCTTCAACTTCTATAAGCATTTGAATCTATGTAATGTATTGATAATTATTAATGTCCTGCCAGTTTCTTGTATCTAACTTTAACGAGGGTAATAAATGCTTCAGTGAGATCAACTGCAGCTTGTCTTTGAATTTGTTTATCGATATCTTCCTGACTTCATTTAACAGAAGACATAATATTATCAGATCTTAAACCGCATTTTATACAACAACCACACTTCATGTTAAAGTGGTATTCACCATATTTTTCCCAAATCAACCATCCTTGAAGTGCACGTGTATTAGATAACTGTTCAGACATCTAGCATCCGATGTGAAACTGATGGTAAGACCGATAGCAATGGTTCTATAATACTATATATTTTGATTGATATATATGCGTGTGCGTACGCGTGCGCGTATGTGTGTGTGCACGCGCGCGTATTAAAGGACACAGGTATGGAACACCAACATTAAGAACTCTGAGCTTCTGTGCAAGCAATTCAATGAATGTTGCACCTCTTCATTATATGCAAGTTTAATGCATACTTACAGCAGGCTTAACACAGGAACAAACAGCCATGTTAAATTTAGTTCTCTATTTCCAACGATATCGAGGTCTAATTCTTTCGTCATCAAATATGACGTGTGTGTATACATAAACACACACACACAAAATGTGAATTGATATTTATTAATACATTAAGTAATGATTAATGTTTGATAAGACGGTTAGCTTGAAATATATTTGTTTGTCACGAATCTTTAATGCATGTATGTGTGTATGTATGAACTGAGCTAATTCTCTTAAATCATTTTCCTTTCCATAATGCAAATTTACTTGGGCCATAAATGTTCTATACTCTTATTGTCCATGGCTAAGTCTTATGTCTGACTGGTATTTGCAAGATAGGGCAACGCTGTGATACTGACGCAGAAGACTGCTTTTTCATTAATGGCATGTTAATTCTAGATAATTGCTGATTCCTTGAAATTATCCTTCCACTTCATTCAGTCAATTGCAATTCCAGCAATGTGTTTGCTAACATCTTTTTTCTTTCGAAACGAAGGTTACAACAATATAATCAAGAATTTATCGTTTATGATATTTAGTATATCTTTCTTCGTCTTTGTTGTCCAAATTCATGCCACTAGTCACACTCAGCTATCTCGCCTAGCTCATTTTCGTTTTATACATGCATACATACATACATACATACATACATACATGCATACATACATACATGCATGCATCGATACATACATACATACATAAATACATACATACATGAATGCATGAATACATACATATACATGCATGCATGCATACATACATACGTACACACAAATACACATGCATACATATATACATACACACATACATACATACATGCATGAATACGTACATATATATGCATATGTACATACATAGATACATACATACACACACACACATACATACATACATACACATATAAAAACGCATACATGATGATGGCCGTCCACTCGTGACCGAGGAAGACCATTGCCGACCTTCAGGAACATTGTGCGCTCTAGCACTAACTTATATTTTGCATTTGCGGCTCCGTTGGTGGCTAATGAGCCCTGCTCTTGACAAGCATACACGACTCCAAACATTGCAGACCAGTCCACAGAATGTACTTTTTGTTCTTTAAACGAAGTTGAATTTTTCAGTTATTTTAAAGCGTTCAGACTATATTGTTGACCTGTAACTTCTCATGAAAGCATCTGCGGAAATCCATACTTATTGTTAACTGTTTTTCACTTTACACATTGCATGTACTTGTTTATTGATTCTCGGAAGACGAGTAGGTGAGATTGATATCAAACACGCAAGATTCTCAATAGTTCATAACATCAGTCTTGCGTTAATTCATTAGTTTACATAACACATACAACTCTGTGATACACGAAAAGAACTCGGTGAATCCGACTATTTTGATATGTGCACTGAAAATAGACGGAAGGGCAGGGATGTAAAGATTTTTAAATGGTGTAGGTCGTTGTTGAGCCACCTAATATGACTCACAGAGGGCTGTAATCTCGCCGGTAGTAAACCCGGATGATGAACATATACAAGCAAGGTTGTAACTTTAAACACGTTTGTTGTAGCCACATGTATATACACAAAGGAATGATAAATAGAATGGTAGGTGTGTAAAGGCCATGGTCTTCTGTGCTATGCTCCTATCTGCAAGCTGGCTTGTGGCATAAGATAGAGCAAGTCACGTCCTAATAGCTTGTGTGCAAGTGCAGAAAAGAGGAAGAGATGAGGTCACGTGTCTGAACCTTAATGTTGCGTAACGCCCTCTATCTCTATATTTGACTCGCTGTCAATGCGCCTACAGAGGTCCCCTCTTAGACCGGTAGCGATCGATTAATAGTAGTGTAGGCAGAGTGTACGAGGAAGGCATAGAAGAATGAACCATAGCAAAAACAGTTGTATGAACAATTGAAAAAAATACAATACAAGAAAAAAATGTTCTGCAAAGAAAGGTGTGCAATCAAGTAGAACAAAGCATATATGAACAATGATACAGAAGAGTGAAAATATGAATGCAGTGTCTCTAGCAGTTTGTTTCTTACCTACCGCCTGACAACCGGTGTTGACTTATTTACATTCCCATAACTTAGCAATGCAGTGATAGAGACCAATACAATTAGTGCCACAGAATAGTTTGACTAAATCCTTCAAGGTGGTGTCCCAGCATAGCCACAGTTCAATGACAGAAAGTTCAAAGAAAAGGGCATCGACCAAAGTGAGCAGAATGAAGTCGTGGAAAGTTACAATATTGGTTAGGAAAATGTCACATTTCGATTAAATACCGCAAATAATAGTTAAAGTAATTAAGTAATATTTTATGTTGTTTAGTAATTAATTATACATGATGTATATGTAATGACATTAAAATGTACATAATGATATTGCACCTATGCAGAGAAAAAAACACGTTTTATTCAATACCTTAAATAAAACAATGAACAATGACGGTCATGAAGACGATAATATTGTAGATGTTGATGGATAATTACTAAAGAAAAACTATAATTCTTATAATTTATGAACACGCTAATGAATAAAAGCTGAATATTTTAAAGATGTTACTGGATAAATTTTTTGTCGTATTAATTAATTTGGGTTAGGGTGGCGATCTGACAGAATCGTAAACACGTAAGGCAAAATGCTTAGCGGCATTTTGTCTGTCTCCACTACAGAGTTCAAATGCCGCTTGGGTCGATAAAATAAGTACCAGTTGAACACTGGGGTCGTTGTAATCGACTTAACCCGTCCCCAAAATTGCTGGCCTTGTGCCAGAATTGAAACCATTAATTAACTTGGGTTAGCATTGTCTTGATTTTAAAGAATCATCAACCATGGCATGTTTTGAATTCCTGGCAGAATATAGGCATTCCAAAGCATCTGTTCCCTGCTTGCCTTTTCATTTGCATCCGTAGTAAATACAGCCTTTGGTGGGTAGTTGTGCAGAGAAGACAGCATATATATATATATATATATATATATATATATATATATATATATATATATACACATACATATATAAACTACTGTTTTAGTTGACACATGCGCTACGTAGACTGGGAAAGATTTATAGAGTCCAGTTGAAGAGAGAGAGAGAGGGGGGAGGGAGGGAGAGAGAGAGAGAGACGGACAGACGGACAGACAGACAGACAGACAGACAAAAAGATAGATAAGTTTATTTCTGTTTCCTCAACTGTACTCTATAAATCTTCCCTGGTCTAAGTAGCGCATGTGTCAAATAAAACAGTAGTTACTGCTGAACTTACAAACTAAACAGCAGTGTTAGCACAAACATTACATAAATCGTCTGAGGAAACCACGTTGTATACAAATGTTTGTGCATCATTATTCCTGAAGTGATTTCATGTTTCAAAAATGTATTTTACAGAGTGTATATGAATTACAGTTCCTCTTTTTAGAGTGGTTCGATAAAGGAGAGAAAACAAACATTTTTGCTAGAATTGGCATAAATAATTTACCGCTATGAGTATTCTTTCACCTAAACAAGTATCTCGTACTGGAACTCGGTGAAAGATTTCCTTTCGAACAAGACATTTATGTTATTATAAAGCACAGAGATGGATGTGTAAGTATAAATTATAAGCTACAAAATGGCTTATATTTGTAATTAAAGTGAAAGCTATAAAATTATGGGCATAACTAATGTGAGAGCTATGAAATGGCTTATGATTGTAAAAAATTGAAAAATTGTCTGTGGTTGTTAGATATGCAACCGTTTATATTTTAATGTTTATACGACTTGCTAAAGTTTGGCTTCGTTCGTGCCGAGAAATCGAAAGCTGTGTGAGCTGTATAACTTGAATCATGGTGGACTGTAGTCTTGCCATAAATGTTGCTGTATATATGTCATATGTGTATATAGATTTCCAGGTAGTCTCAAGAAATTTCAATTGCTATCACGAGGGGGAAATTGAGTAATTCCTACTCTATTACCATAGTATGAAATAATTGAACATACTTATATTACAGATTATTTCTCGAACCTTTCTTTCTTTATTACTTGCTCCATTATCAGGTTATCCAGTAAATATTGTTCACAACAATAACCTCTTCTGTCTATCGAAAGAATGCCACCTTCTAACCAATATAAAACTTCCTGTTTGCTTATTAGCCTTTCAGGGTTCCGTCTTTCATATTCAAAATTTCTATTCAGAAAACAGATGTTTTTTTTCACGTTAAGATTTCTGTTTATTGAAGACTTATTTAGAATTGAGTGGATTGCATAACTGTTTAAAGCTGTCGTAGTGGGGTCGAATAAGTAAGCATAAGTTCTTAGTAATATGATAGGAAGTAAATAATTTTCTCTATTCGTAGTGTGATTGTGACCAGTCTGTGGAGAAACCAGAGCCGTCGAGACAGAAACTTAAGTAAAAGTACCAGTCCTTAGAAGAATCAGAACCGCCGAAGCAAGTGAACAATTGACTCTTTTGTTCATGATAGTTTGCCCTTAGAATAGTCTATTATCTATATCAGTCCATTTCTTCTATTATCTTGACTTTCGCAGCGACAAATTAACGGCAATGTAAGCAGTAACATCCACAGTCTTCACTCTAGTAAATCGACTGACATAATGTTACTGCTGATTTTAAAGTCAAGGTGTGGGCGTATTGTTGTTTCTATTTGAATAAACCACAAAATTAAATATGTAGGTGTAAGTTTATTTATATTTCCTTATTATTTCTACTAACTTCAGTCCCGCTTCTGCAATCTCCGCCAGATGATCCTCGGGCGCCTGCCTTACTCTCCCTTCTGGTTTCAATCTAAGACTTGCCTTGCCAAACATCCTTCTTGTCTTCGTAACGTATGGTCTACCTATCACCATTTGTTGACCAACGACATACTTATTAGCTTTTGCATAGAGGTCTTTGTTACTCACAATTTCTGGATATCTAATAGTTTTAGAATGTTTCTGAGACTCTCGTTCGTGAATGCTTGGAGTTTTCTATGTCTATTCGTTATGACTCCGTACCATATAATAGGATATTTTTGACATTGTTATTGAAAATTTTCGATTTAGTAAGTCAGAGCAGAACTTTTGCCTTCCAGATAGGCTTTAAAAATATAATCATATATTATTGAGTTGTTCCAACACAAAATTTGAATCTTGTTCTACTTGTATGGCGCTACTGCATGTCAGCAAATTGATTTTGCACTATATGTATATATTTCTTGTTGGATATCTCGAATTTGTATCGGAAGTGGGGCGATTACATGAGACCGATTAGCATAAAAAAAACTACGAAATATTGATATTTGTCGTTCTCGTTCACTTCCGGGGCGATTTCATTTCGCCTAGCTTTGAAGTATATTGTCTTTTAAACATACGTCTTTTAGGGGACTTATCTTAGACGAACTGCTGCAGCTACTAGTGTTTAACAACGCACCTCTACTATGTATGTGATTTTGATAATGTCTACAAATATGTATTACTCAAATATTATTGAGCTACTGTTGGCAATCTTTTCTTTCCACTGAAAATGGGTTCTAAAGCTACTGGGATCTGATCTTTATATTAAACCAGCAGTTCCTAAACTCAGAAATGTTAAATAATGGACTAAAACTAAAAGACAGAATAAAATGAGACTGTGTGACGTTCATGCTTTTCGCATGAGAATTAGCAATGTAAATGAAATGTAATGGAATAGGAAAACAACCAGGCGTCATTACCAGAAGTTGTCATTTCTCTTGATAACGTTCGTTCATTCTCTGAGAATATTCTAATTTCACAAAATCGGAACAGCATTTTCTGCTTTATAAGAACCTTGTCGGGCGTAAATGAAGAAACTTTTTAATGAAAATAAATCTCTTCTGAATAACTGGTTTACTACAGACGTCCCCAATAGGGTTGTTGGTTAATAGGAATTGACAGACATACTACCCTCTACACTCTCTCTCTGCCCCCCTCTCTCTCCATCTCGCTCTCTTTCTTATTTTCTTACTTGTTGGTTATAATTAGTCTCGGGTGGATTCATTTTCACTAAACATGAAGTCTACAGTATACTGTACCCACGGCTCTTTCCCTTTACCCGTCCCGTTCTCTCTCTCCTACTTTTCACCCACTTTTTCTCTATCTCTTGGTTTCTCTTCCCCCACCTACTCTCTCTCTCTCTCTCTCTCTCTCTCTCTCTCTCTCTCTCTCTC
>NC_068991.1:39294074-39296957 GCF_001194135.2 Octopus bimaculoides | reverse complement strand
TACACGTGTTTCAAGCTTTATACACAAACAGTCGTTGCATCATTATATGAGTATATAATTGATAGACAGGATGGTTTAAAGCTATCTTCAGCCGCAAATATATTCCGTCCCAAGATTACATCACAAGGAAGAAATCACAAAGAAAAAAGAAAAAGAGAGAGAAACAGGAGAGAGAAAAAGGGAAAGTCCACTTGGTATTATCCATTGTAATATCCATTGTAATATCCATTGTAAGATGCTTATCCTTTAAATTGTTATATTTACATAAAAGTTCATCGGTATTCAGAAATCTGTCCATATTGTACCACAATTCAGGGTAGAGTGAATGATAAATAAATATAACTAGCGTATATGAGATAGAAGGAGAGGATCAAAAAAGAAAGAAGTTGGTGGTTAAAACAATATAAAATACGAAGAAAAAACAATATAAAATAAGAGATAAAATACAAAAATAATATAAGTCAAATCGAGGGTAATATAAGAAAAAATACGGATAATAAAGTAAGATGGATATAAACGATTTAGTAGGGTTGGAATAAGGTAATAAAGGGAAAAAAAGGAAATTATGTATGTATGTATGTATGTATGTATGTAGCTATCTATCTACACACGCACACACACATTTACCATCACTAATATCTAGTATCAGCACTAACTGAACTGTCATCAACACTAAAACCAATATAATAAACTCCACCACCACTGCCAATCCACCAATTTTTCAATAACAAACTAGTAACAACAATAATAGTGCCAGCATGAGAGAAATGCCTGTAGCAACATATTTTGTATGTAAACAAAACTGTGTGAGTGTGTATGTGTGTGCGTGTGTGTGTAAGAGAGAGAGAGAGAGAGAGAGAGAGAGAGAGAGAGAGAGAGAGAGAGAGAGAGAGAGAGAAAGAGAGAAAGAGAGAAAGAGAGGAGAGAAAGATAGAAAGAAAGAAAGAAAGAAAAAGAGAGTGATTGTGTGTAGAGTGAAAAGGTTTTTATGATTGAAATCAAATATTTTTATGTATACATACTGTACTATGTGCGTTTGTTATATTGATGCGTAAAAGTAGTCGAGTTTTTTTTTCGGGGGGGGGGGGGACGCATGATCACTTTGTAATATGAAAATCTGTAGAGAAATTAATTTCGCGTAGCAGAATTTTGCGTAGCAGGATTTCGCGTAGTAGAATTTCGCGTAAGAGTTTCGCGTTATAGCAAGTATTTTTGCAATGGATTATTTAAATTTTGTTGCTTTTTACTGGTCATATCATTATAAATGTATCTTGCTCATTTGACACAATTTTTATTCATTACGGTGACTCGTGGGACCAATCCTCCGAGTAAACTGAAGAACAACTACATATTTAAATCCACTGACACATGTACTAAAATTTTTACAAAATACCTATGATATAATTTGGAAGTTAGTTTCGGGTATATTTTATTTAAACTATTTACAAGGTCACGAGAAACAGCTCGGAAAAATGTTACACTGTAATGTATCGTACGAATAGCATTTTAATGAGATTTCCATGTGACCTCTCTTAAATAACTAACCCTAAAGTCATGTTTTTTACAGCATTAATTTCCTTTACAGACACCATTGACATTTCAACAAGCTGTGTATGCACTGAAGAAAATATCGTACACATCAATTTCCTTTTTGCTTCTCTTTTTATCGAGTGTACTCAATTTGACTTGCACTGATCTGCAAGAATTGTCAACATAATTTGTGGAAATGTTACTTTCCACAGGAGATGGTTAGTTAATGTGTCTTAAATGGTTAATCAGAGAATATAATGAAGTACGAAGTAAAAACCTCAGCAGTATAATTAAATATAGAAGACTTTGTAGAACACCTCAGTCCAAGTAGACACTACATAAGCCCCAAGGATAATTTTAATCCACTTAGATTATCGGCGTATCGATACCAAGTTAGAAATAATACTAGACCTAAACACAACACGCACATCTTCAAAGCCATAAAAACTACGTATATGTATGTAAGTCATTCAGTTTTATCTCAAGATTTCTTGCCAATAGAGAAGGAGCTGTTCCCTAACCTAGATCCCAGGTTCCATCACTGGAATTTCAACATCAACAGGGAATTTTTGCTTGTATGTGTGTATACATGCAGTATTTAGAGTCAGTGCATGTGAAAACTTGTATGTTTTGTTTTATGTATATATTCTCATGCATATAGCTGCATATCTAGACATGCACATATATACTTAAATGATAAACTTGTGGAACGTTTTACAAATTTTTAGTTTTAGCGATGGCTTGGATCTGTAGTATTCAAATCAGCTTTCAAGAATGGTTCTTATGCAGTGTGTTACATATCCGAATGCTCCAATAATTGTAGATATAAATGTGTGCTTGTTATCTGGGTAGAATAAGTGCAGATTTCTCATTAGTTCAGGATAGGTATTTTCTTTTTCGTAGGTATTTTCTTATGTTAATATACGCCGAGCAGCTAATTTCCACTATTGTACACATTTTCTTTTCTCTGTAAGTACGTACGTACATATGTATGTATGTATCTATGTACTATTGACAAAGGCTGCGTGGCGTTCAATTATGAATGATTAAAAATACACATTAAGTACAGGACATCACCAGTGAGTGAAAACGTACGTACGTACGTACGTACGTATGTATGTATGTATGTATGTATGTATTTATGTATGTATGTATGTATGTATGTATGTATATGTGTAGATTTGTATGTTTTATTTTACGTATGTATTCTCATACATATAATTGCATGTCTAGGCATGCGCATATATAAATAATGATAAACTTCTGTAATGTTTTGCAGACTTTTATTGTTTTTATGATGGCTAGGATCTGTAGTCTTCGACTCAGCTTTCTCCTTTCTAGTTTGAGAAGCCT
>NC_068991.1:39290133-39291786 GCF_001194135.2 Octopus bimaculoides | reverse complement strand
AAAGATGGATGAAGTGCCGCTAAACATTTTGTCCTTCGTGCTAACGATTCTGCCAGCTCACCGCCTTGCTACTACTGTTAATAATAATAATAATAATAATAATAATAATAATAATAATAATAACGGCTTCAAATTTTGGCAATTTAGAGGTTTACTGGCAGCTGGAATGTTTAGATTGGCTGTGTGCCGTCCCCAAATAAAACCAAGCACAATATTTCGATTTTTATTAATATGTTTATTTGCAAATTAATGTTACAATTGTTACTTTACAAAAAGCAGTTATGCTGAATACTAGTAGCTTATGGCTTGTATTTCTCACGCATCTCGATTTATAATCATGATTTGGCGCTAGACTCCATGAAATTTTCCATTTACTTTATCACCACACAAATACGCCAGAACAACGGTTAGCTGAAATATCGGTCTACATCACCCGATGAAGACAGTCGCCGCCGGTTATGATATGGCTTTTTCTCGTTTTTCTTGTTATTTAACTAGCAGAGTTTCGAATGATGAGTATTGCAACAACGTTTTACTTGTTTCAGTCATTGGACTGCGGCTGTGCTGGAGCACAACCTTTAAGGGTTTAGTCGAACAAATCGACCCCAGTACTTAATTTTTAAGTCCGGTATTTATTCTATTTTGCCGAAATGCTAAGTAAACAAATCAATACCGATTATCAAGCTGTGGTAGGGAACAAACACAACACAAACACGAAAATATATATATAGTGCAAATGTACAAAAAGCAAAAGACAGAGACAGGTAAGGGAACAACAAGCAAAGTGTATTAGTTTGACGCTCAGGAAAACTAAAAACGTTTTTGATGTTTCGAGCCTACGCTCTTCAATAGACAAAAATGAAGAAAGAAAACGGAGAGAGAACAAAAACGTGTCTGGGTTAACGGTTTCACAATATAGAGACACGACAGGCTTCTTTAAGTTTCCTCTGCAAATCAGCTCACAAGACTTTGGTCGGCTCGGAGATATTGTGGAAGACACTTGCCCAAGATGTCATGCAGAGGGACTGAACCCAAGACTTCATGGCTGGAAAGCAAGCTTCTTAACCATACAGTCACGCCTCCGCTTAAAAATTGCTGGCGCCAACTATCTGTACATCATGTTTCAACAAGAAAAATCTAGTATAGGGAAGTTTTTTTTTAATTGTTCATGTGCGAAAGTATGCATAATTATAGTAATAATGCTGTTTAACTAATATGTTCTTTTGTTGTTTTTTAAGAAAAAAATCTTCTGCAGTGTGAAGATTCAGCTGATAAGAAGAAAAAAGAAAGAAAAAGAAAAATTAAATTTTATGTTTTAGAAATAACAGTTTTAGAAAACAGTTAAGCAATCTATTGGAATTATATACAGTAGTTGATAAATATCAGGTCATCCCATAAGTTCTGTCCGAATTTTGAATAAAGAAAACAAGTGATCAAATGTTATATTTAATTGAAATTTAATCATCAATGTACTTTCTTTGATTATCCATGACTTCCTTCCATCTATTTACAAGCTTTTTAATCCCATCAATGTAAAACTCTTTTGGTTTCAAAGCGAAGAACTCTGAAATGTCAGTTTCGACCTCCTCCTGGCTTGCGAAAGTTATGTCTCCCAAATGATTCTGTAAACTACAAAACAAATGGTAGTCTGAA
>NC_068991.1:39286644-39289749 GCF_001194135.2 Octopus bimaculoides | reverse complement strand
GGTTGTGGTTGAGCTTTTTCCCTTTTACCAAGCCACTGTTTACGACGTTTAACATTTCTATAGAAGTTCCATTTTTTGTCACCAGTTACATGTCTATCCAAAAAGGGTGAAATGAGTTCGCGAGAATGGAGAGAAGAGCAGATGTCAACTCGGGATTTGCGGTTGCTTTCAGACAATTCATGAGGCACCCATTTTCCAAGTTTAGGAACCTTTCCAAGTTGTTGAAGATGACGATAAACAGTTGTATGGTTTGAACTAAGCTTTATTGCCAATTCTTCAACTGATAATGCAGGATTTTCTTCAAGTAGTGCCTCAAGGAGCTTATCATTAAACTCAACTGGACGTCCTGTTCGAACTTCATCTTCAAGGCTGAAATCTCCACTTCTGAATTTTGCAAACCATCTTCTGCAAGTTCTTTCATTCAAGCATTCTTTCCCATAAACTGAGTGTATGTTTCGAGTCGCTTCGGCTGCAGAGTTTCCTTTTTTGTACTCATAAGCATTACGTACCTCAAATGCTCTTTGGATACTTCCATGTTAGAAAGGGTTTTAATCAAAGAAATTTTAATTTTATTATTCTGTAAAATAATATTTAATTAGTTTATATATACTCAAATGCATAAAAATAATTTTTAATTTCATTAGATATTCTAAAATACTTTTAAATTTCATTCAATTTTAAAAAAGATAAAATCGGACAGAACTTATGAGATAACCTGATATACTGTGAGGAATTATATTTTACGACAAATTAGTATTTGATTGAATAACGTATATATTTTGGCGGGCTTAAAGAAGTAGTTGTAGATTCTAAACAAAAAGAGAATATGAAATAAAAATACGAAACAAAAACATCCTTTATAAATGCCCGTGGAAAGTAACATAATATCATGATCTTGTGCACAATTTTTGAATGTTCAACTGTCATAAGATATACTCTCTCAAGTTATTTCTAGGGCGTTTGTGTATTCATGTTTGTATGTATTTTGTACGTATGTACCTATGTGCACGTATGTCGTACATATGTATGTGTACATACATACATACATACATACATACACACATACATACATACATACATACATACATACATACATACATACATACTTATAGGTATGTGTGTGTGTGTGCGTTCGTTAGTAGCAACGGAAGCAGTATTATTTTAAAGCAGCAATCTATATATATCATCATACTTAAAGCAGATATATCGTTGAAAGCCTGTAAATTTGCGGCATTCGTCTCGAGAAAGCATCTCTCAATGATGTATAGATGTAGAAGATAGAAATACAGGGTGTCCACAAAGTCTGGGTACATGGGGATTAACACATACTTTAAGAAATTATTATTTTTTTATATTTTATTGTTTATGTTACGATTTTATTTACTCCGTGTAACCAGTCTTTGTGGACACCCTGTATATCAGCAGCTGACGAAACTCGTCCAGCAGCAGCGGCGGTGGTATGTGTGCGTGTGTATTATGTGTGTTTGTATATAGATAGATAGATATATACATATATATACATACGTACATACATACATACATACAAAAATACCCTGTTGTTCAAGTTGAAATTCCAATGAAGGAGCCTTGGATCTTGGTTAGAAACCGACTCTTTCTCTATTGGTAAGAAACCTTGAAATAAAACTGAACAATGACATAGATGAACTATATATTTATGTATGCATGCATAAGTGCACTCAAACGTGCACGCCCACACGTACACATTCACAGAGGTTACAGGTTAATCTCACAGATACTCAGATGTGTTTTTTTCCAGGGATCGAAGGTTTGAGGTCTTTCAACATTGGAGTCTCTCACCCAGTTCATCCAGTTACGGTTGATCAAATCCAGGCTTTCATTTAAGCAGCAAAAAGTCGCAGGCCTGTTCTTTTTACCCAAAGTCATCAGGTAGTTTTTTTTCTTCTTTAGATTCGTTGATGGAACGTTTCCCCATTCTTCATCGGCAGTCACAATCTACCGGTAGCCTACTACAATAAGCTTGCAGCCATCCTTAGTTCCGGCAATACTCTACTAGCTCCTTGTCTTTGAAAACCTTTCTTCAATAGTCTCCTCTATGTGTTCTTCCCTAGATATAACCATTTCGTGTATTATTACCTACTTGGCTGAATCTGAGAAGATAACTATGTCTGGGCGGAGCGTCATTGGTAACATGTACGCAGAATACTTTAGTTGTTCAACTAGATCAATTTGCACCTGCCAGTCTTGGGCTGTGGGAAGTAGGTAGCAGTCGTTGACGTTTCAGTGAAGTAGCTCTTTCCACTTCTGAGAAAAATGTTGGATTCCTTCATAGGGTGGTATTTACTGGACGCGGGGTCCGGACAAAAACATCCCCAGGACTACACACCTACTCTCTGGACAATGTGAATGATAGGAAGACTAGGGAGGAATTTCTGAATGGCATACAACACAGTATCCGGTTGTAGTAAAATGAACTTTAAATGAGCCTCAACACTTGATGAGGTTTTCAATATTGTGTTTGTTTTAATTTTCAAAGATACAATTTGATGTTCTTTTTGTTATGCTCATTTTGTGATTTTTGAAATTAATGAAATATTTTATATCTCAGGGAAGTGTTCATAAATTACAAATAATAAGAATAAAAATTATGACTAAAAAATTGCTTGTCCTAGGTGGGTGTTGACCAAAGGGTTTTTTTTTCTTAGGGGGAGGGTTTCTAGGGTGTTTTGTCCTGGGGCAAGGAGGGTTTGTCCTGCATTCACTGGACGCATAGCTCTTGTGATCGTCTCCACAACTGTTTTGAGCACCTGGTCATGTCACCAGTGATAAAAGCCGTTGTCCAAGGCTTTGAAGTTACGTCTGGAGAAGACTTGAAGGGTTCGTCCTCTTCTACACCAGATAAAGAGTGATTAACAGAGGTCCCGTGTGTGAAAATTAGTTGAACTGGGTAAGGTGTCAAAGATACATGCAGACACAGGTTGTTAAGGAGCTTGCTTCCTAAGCATGTATCTTGTGTTCAGTCTCACTGCTCAGCATCTTGCGCAAGTGTCTACTGCCGCGGCCCAAGACTGACCAACGCTTTGTGAGTGGATTTGGCGGACAGAAACTAAAAGAAACCTGCCATAT
>NC_068991.1:39282005-39286521 GCF_001194135.2 Octopus bimaculoides | reverse complement strand
TATATATATATATATATATATATATATGACTTTGTGTTTGTGTTGCATTTGTCCTCCTACCGTTTGACAACCGGTGTTGGTTTATTTACGTCTCCGAAACTTTACAGTTCGACAAGAGACCGATAGAATAAGTAATAGGCTTTCAAATAAAATAAGTACTGGGTGTCGATTTGTTGGATTAAACCTTCAAAGCGGTACCCCAACATGGCTGCAGTACAATGACTGAAATGCGTAAAAGTTACATACCTTTATACGTTCATAAGTGCATGCATGCGTACAAACGTACATGCACGTATACATATATACATACATACATACGCACATGCATACATACACACACATATATACATACATACATGCATACACACACACATACATAATACATACATACATACATGCATACATGCATGCATACATACATACATACATGCATACGCACACAGGCATACATATATAGATAATAACTCTAGAGAGTATATCTTATGACAGCTGAACACTTAGAAATTAGGCACAAGATCTGAATCCATTAAGATATGTTATTTAATATGCCCTGCGCATTTATAAAGATGATTTTGTTTATTTTCTCTTCTTTGGTTAAAACAGGCGCCAAATCTTTTCTTATATATAAACGAAAACTTTATAAACGAAAACTATATTCCCACGGGTATATAGCTTAATGGTTAAGAGCGCTTGGGTTACTAATCCCAAGATTGCGAGTTCAATTCCAGGCAGTACCTTGAATAAATAATAATAACAATAATAATAATAATAATAATAACATCAGCAAAAAAGTACCTTAGGAATGAGAACCCAAAGTTGGGTTCAAAATTCTACCAGGACACCTGATGAAGGCTGGAGAGTAAATCAGCCGAAACGTTGTGGTAACAACAAACAAGATGAGGACACATCCGTCAAATGCAAATAATGTACAGAATTCCTCATCTCTAAAATATAGAACAGAAAACTTTTCAGTAAAATAGGATTATCTTAGTGCGTGTGTGCGTAAGATTCTGTTTCTGGAAACGTACTCTCTTTTTAGTTGAACTTTAAAACCTTCTTATGTGAAAACATAATTTTGTGTCTTGATTTTCATGTCTGTAAATATATATCTTTTATCTTTAACTAGTTTCAACTAGAGAGTTGCGGTCATGCTGGAGCATTGCCGTTAGCTTTGCTACTTTTTCACTACTTGAAACTTCCTCTGATATGTAGTATTTTGTGAATGAGGGAGTTTGATGCTGCTGCCCTCATCTGCGTTTCCTGTCGTGAGGTAGGCTAATCTGGAAATCCTGATAGGAGGAGATCCAGTTTTATTTTGAAGACACCTATATCCACTCCATGCAGGTTTCTCGGGCATTTTGGGAGGATATTGAAGAGCTGTGGGCCCTTGAAACCGAAATTGTTATAGTATCTGGTCCTGTATCTTGATGGCGATGTTGGGATCTTTGGCACTATGCAATGATGCCTCGTTCTGTTGTTTGTGTAACTTTCAATTTGGTACAAATCCTTCCAGAATTTTTCAGATGTATATCACTGCATATCTTTCCCGCCTTCGTCATAGGGAGTAGACTCGTAACTTTTTCCACCTCACCCAGTAACTGACATAACGCATTGAGACGATCTTCCTTCTGTAACTTTACTAAATTGCTTCGAGATCCGCCGTTAATTTTACACTGTGTAGCGCATTTGTAAATTACGTTAGACCTTCAACGAGATTGTAGAGGGCAACTGGTCCCAGGGCGGCAGTTACATGGCAGGGCATTGTGGGGATTATTCTCAGGAATGGAGGAAGTAATACTGTCTAGGGTGAGGTTAAAGATGGGGGGGGGGTAGATTGGTCTATGTTATTAACATTATTATCACTATTATTATTATTTCTATCGTTGTTATTATTTATTTTAATTTTAATTTTAATGTATTAATTGAATTATATTTCGTATATAATTATTTACAATATGTATTTTGAATCCATTCTTCGATTTAAAGTTTTTCTCGATTTTTATAATAGGATGAATTTATATTGAATTCATTATTTTGTTTATTTTGTTCATTGCATGCTTAAGACCGTTAAATGAAAAGACCAATGAAACAAGTCCATTTTTAAAGGTGTATCTTTTAACTACTTTTGATCATATCGTTATTTCTATTTCTGTTCTATTTTAACAAAACTGTCCGACGAACGGGAACGTGAAACTCTGAGTAACAGCTTTTGTTATATTTCTGCTGCTTTTAAATAAAGCATATTACTCTCCCTCTGGTATTTGAGTACTCTTTTTTCCACCTTGTTTCACATTTATGTGCTTACTCCGGTATATATATATACATACATACTTTTAAATATATATATGTGTGTGTGTGTGTGTGTTTGTGTGTGTGTTTGTGTGTGTGTTTGTGTGTGTGTTTGTGTGTGTGTTTGTGTGTGTGTAAGTAAGTACGAGGGAGTACCCAAAAGGAACCGGAATTTTGTAATATTATTTTATTCAGTTAGTTTTCATATTTACACTTTTACTGCCTTCAAAGTATTCTCCATTTGAAGCAATGCATCGGTCCAGATGCGTTTTCCACTGTTCGAAGCAGTGCTGGAACTCTTGCAGAGTGATGCCTTTAAACGACTTCGTTGCTTTTTTCTTCACCTCTTCCACATCTGAAAACGTTTTCCTTAAAGGACTTTTTTCATTCGAGGGAACAAACAAAAGTTGCAGGGAGCAAGATTGGGCGAATAGGGAGGGTGGATAAGCGGGGTCATGCTATTTTGGGTTAAAAACTATCTCACACTCAAGGCGATGTGAGCATGCGTATTACCGTGATGAAACCACCACTCTCCATTTTGCCACAGGTAGGAGGGTTATCGTCTCACCGCGTCTCGCAAACGCTTCGGAACTGCCCAGTAAAATGTCTGGTTAACAGTTTGACCAGGAGCAACAAATTCTGTGTGGACAATTCCTTTCGCATCGATGAAACAAATCAGCATATTTCGACATTTGACTTCACTTGCCACGCATTTGGGGGGCATGGTGACATTGACTACTTCCATTGACTTGATTGCTGCTTCGTTTCTGGTTTGTAGCCATAGCAGCAGCTTTCATCACCAGTGATGACCTTCAAGAAAAAAGGTCCGGATCAACTTCCAACTGTTCTTTCAGTTCATGATACACATTCTGTCGTAACTGCTTTTGATCTTCCATGAGCAATCGAGGCACAAATTTTGCTGCAACTCTTTTCATTTGCAATTCCTCGCTCAAATTTTGTTGGCAGGAACTCCAGGACACACCAGTCATATCAACAAGTTTGTCAATTTTTCGGCGACGGTTCTCCAAGATCATTTCATGAATTTTCGTGATGTTTTCATACGTTCGGGACATCGACGGTCGTCCTGAACGAGGTTGGTCTTCAAACGAAAAGTGATCACTCCTAAAGCGTGAAAACTACTCGTAAATTTGTGTTTTGCTCAGCAGAAAACAGAATTTCACGGAAGCACGCTGTTCCTTCATTTCATTCATCGCAAAAATCGACGAACAGGAGAGAAGAACTACAAAGCAAAGACACACCACATGGCAGTAAGACTTCACCAGAGGATGCTTGTTAGCAGGTTGCTGCCTGAGGGTCGCATCAAGTGGCTTCTAGTGGCGGAAGACTGAACTACAACGAGCTTGTCCCACAGAGAACGTTTCCAGTTACTTTTGGGTAGCCCTTCGTATGTATGTATGTATGTATGTATGTATGTATGTATGTATGTATGTATGTATACACGTTCATGGACTCTTAGTGGGTCAGTTGATCAGCCCTATTAAAAGCGTGAAAAAGAGCCCAGATGGATCTCGAACAATTTATTGTTCGAGATCCTGCTTATTATTACTTATAAGTGATAACAAGCAGGACACGGGATGGGTGTAATTACACTAGTACACAAGGTATATAGGGCGTAAGGGAGCCGTATAACAGTTCTCGAACATTAGCGGCTGCTTCTAACAAGTCCAACATCCACGTAGAAGTTTTCTCGCTGTCCCGCATTATTACTTGAGTTCTTTGCAGCTATGAATTTGGGGAGAAAAAAAAAACTCAGAAAAACCCCCACCTCGAGAACCAGTATCAAAAGGCTGTTCACAACCGTGTTAGAGGAGTGACAGGCACAAGAAATAGGTTAGTGCATATTCACGTTAAAGATGTCACTGTTACACAATCGTTATATGTTGAGACCATTGTCAATGCGTTTTGTTAAGAGTTTGAAAACGCACACGTAACAACGACAATAAGACTCCCTTTTAAACTGACGTATGTGATTATGGATGAGAGGAGTGGGAGGGGAAAGGACAGAGAAAGAACGTAATGACCTGAGTGGATTGGCCATTGACAAGAGAAATAGTGAATTCAAACAATGCAGCTAAAGACAATACGGAGTACATATTCTCCACTGAATCAATAATTGTTTATATTGTCTATTAAAAGCAGATGCCCTGTCTGTCCATTTCTCCTCATATATATATATATATATATATATATATATATATATATATAT
>NC_068991.1:39280377-39281905 GCF_001194135.2 Octopus bimaculoides | reverse complement strand
CGTTAGTTAATCATGTACGACGTTTCGTGTTTAGAATTTTATAAAAATCCATTACACTCTTCAGCATGAATATTCTAAATTATAAATCTGAAATACTAATAAACCCATGTACATTTGACCATGCGACATCAAATTGCAGATGAAATTATGCCAGAGCATGTTAAACTAAGAGTGGTATTGGAGGGAAGACCTCCCATCTGCTACCACTGTGGAGTACGGGGATACATGAAAGCAAGGTGTCCTCAGAAACAAGAAGTAGAACAGGAGAAGGGGTGGAGGAGGAGGTGGAACAAGGAGTGGTAGCACAAAGCCAAATAAGTGAAGAGATGGAAAACGGAGAAGGAAAATACTCAGCTGGAAAAAGAAAGAAGAAAAGAAATGAAAATGCATATTCACCACCAAAAAACCCGAAAAAAAAAGAGAAAAATCAACATAGAGGAGATACAAATTGAAAGAACAGAAATAGCAAAAAAGAATAAATAATTATAATAAGGAGCACTCCGTTGGTTACGACGACGAGGTTCCCAGTTGATACGATCAACGGAACAGCTTGCTAGTGAAATTAACATGCAAGTGCCTGAGCAATCTACAGACACGTGTACCCCTAACGTAGTTCTCAAGGAGATTCAACGTGACACAGAGTGTGACAAAGCCGGCCCTTTGAAATACAGGTACTACTCATTTTTGCCAGCTGAGTGGACTGGAGCAACGTGAAATAAAGTGTCTTGCTCAAGGACACAACGCGTCGCCGGGAATTGAATTCACGACCTTATGATCGTGACCCAAATGCCCTAACCACTAAGCCACGCGCCTTCACTAACAAAAAAGAAAATTACAGAAGAAAAAACAAGTATGCAGAAAGGAAAGGAAGCAACAATAAAGCGTAAGAGAGAGATAGAGATGGTTGAGACACAAAAACCAGGAACATCAGGAGAGAATAGAGACGGAAAACGAAAAGGAGTACCGAAAGGAAAAAATGTGAGGATGATGATAGAATATAAAAAGAGCGCAGAAATAGAGAAACGGATCACTAAAATGAAAAATGTAATCGGAGTAAAATTATCGGGGAATGAGAATACCTTCCACCCCAGGTTTCGCCACATCTGGTTGGATAGGTATGATAGCATGTTCACCAAGGTGAGGAGAAGCACGGAGGATATGGTCGAGGAGGCCATGAGGCAGTAGTCTGAGGAAGTAAGCAACAACAACAACGAAGAGGTGGAGGATGACTTCTTCAGTGGTGCCCCCCACCACCACCACCACCAAAAAAAAAAGAGAGCAGAAGCCACAGGTCACCGAAGGACAAGGCCTAACATTTAGTAAAGACCTGGTTGGAGACCAACTCTAAAGATCTACTGACAAATGCTGCGTTCTTGAGTGAGCGAGTGTTGGTGGACTTGTTCATCAAGTTCAACATAGCCAGTGCCCCAACTGAACGTTTATTTTCCATGGGCAAGGATATCTTGAGTGCCAAGGGACTGTCCATGTCTGATGAAAATTTTAGTATGTTAATGTTCATGAGGAGCAA
>NC_068991.1:39278333-39279680 GCF_001194135.2 Octopus bimaculoides | reverse complement strand
ACCGAGATACGAAATATTTACCAAAAGAATAAAATCTTGTACGGATTATACCTGTATTTTAATTGATTCAAATTAATGTACTTCATCTATAAAAGTGGCAAAATTTTTGTCGGTTGCCATCTGGGATAATTTTAGTTGCAAATCAAACAGGTAAGATGCATTAAGAATTTCAATTTTAGTGTTTATCCATAATGTTATTGTCTTAACACCTGTTAATTAAATTTACCTGCTCATAAAAGTCATATTTACTCAGCAAGATCAGCTAAAACTACATAACTATATACCCGTGGTATATAAAGCACCCACAGAGAAAATTTCAAATCTGTATGTAAAAATTTACAAATTGCAAGCAGATATTGTGGATACCCCGCTTGAACCTGAATAATTATAAATAGTGTTTATCCATAATGTTATTGCGTTTACACCCGTTAATTAAATTTACCTGCCCATAAAAGTCAAATTTACTCTCAGCAAGATCAGCTAAAGTTACATAGCAATAAACCAGTGGTATATAAAGCACCCACAGAGAAAATTTCAAATTTGTATGTAAAAAATTTACAAAGTTACAAGCAAATACTCTGAATAACCTTCTTGAACTTGAATAATTCAAAATAACGTGAACAAATATTGCAATCTCGGCTGGTTATACTCGAGATTGCTCCAGTCTGGCCAGCCCCAAGGGAAAACTAAGCTAAGAGCATTAGATTCCTTGGAAGAAAGCAGTGAATGTATACGAAAACAAGGACGGAAAAAAAGGGAGAATATTACACAAATACAAATAACACGACATAACAACAGGTGTCTTTCGACTAAGTACGAATTAAATGAAGCTGGCGTGTGTGGAAGTAAAGCCTTACGGCAGGGATACAAGATTTCACATGCACAGGGTGGAATATTGATGTTGCACGGACGGCGGCCGAACGAAGAAAGAAAGGTCAGGCTTGGCCGAACACCGGTCACGTGGGGAGAGAAAAGTAGAGGCAGAGGGACAGAAGGAATAAGGAGGGCCAAGAAAAAATGACAGGGATACAGTGAAGTGAAAAGAGGAGGGAAAGTGAACATGAAGAGAAGGCAGGGAAATGTGAGAGCGGGGGAGGAATCTAATGCTCTTAGCTTAGTTTTTCTTTGGGGCTGGCCAGATTGGAGCAATCTCGAGTATAACCAGCCGAAATTGCAAAGATAATCTGGAACTTGACTGTGGAAAGAAAACTCCGAATGACCCGTCCTTGCTTTCTTTGTATCGTCCATCTGGATGTTTTGTTGTCCCTTTTTTGTATCAGCTTACTGTCTAGATATTTTGAGTTCTTGTCCCATTTTGTATTTTTTATATATACAAAATATATATCG
>NC_068991.1:39270515-39278183 GCF_001194135.2 Octopus bimaculoides | reverse complement strand
ATATATATATATATATATATATAACTGTTTTGTAAATTGTTAATTGATTTCTTTTACTTCAATTTTGGCTATGTTACGTCACTTCCTTTTTTGCTGGAAGTTGTGGATAACGAACGTATCCGTTAGGATTACCAAATATATATTCTTTTATTCTTCTTTCAGTTATTGGACTGCGGCCATGCTAGAGCACCACGCTGAAGGTTTTCTTTAAGTTGATCAAGTCGACTCCGGTAACTGGTATTTAAATCTGGTACTTTTCTAGTCATCGTTTTATTGCCCAATCGCTAAGTTACAGGATGTAAACAAACATACAGTGGTTGTCAAGCGGTGAGACAGTACATACACACATATACGGTTGTTTTCCCCATAGATTCCGTTACCAAATTCACTCAAAACGCATTGGCTAGCCAGGGGTTATAGTAAAAGACACTTGTCTATAGTACTAACAAAGAGGGCTGAACAGAAAAGCACATAGTTACGAAGTGAACTTTTTAATGAGGCAACAACACCTGCACCTAATACAGTGCACGCACACGAAGCAGTGAGGATCAAAATAATAATGTGTACCTCTATCTATAACATGTTCTGCACACTCAAACGTGGAAATTCCATTCACTGCGGGCTTTTATTCAGGAGAACAACTTCTAGGAAACTTTATATGTCGAAACAACAATCTCAAATGCCTTTTGCGGACTACTGTCAGATACTGGTGATCCGTGTGCAGAAATAAATTTAGACATGTTATAGAGGGATATATTTATCATAATGTGTGTGTGTGTGTGTGTGTGTGTGCGTGCGCGTGCGCGCGCGATTATTCAGTATTATTTCAAGATTTCTTACGAATAGAGAAAGTGCCGGTTTCTAACTTCGATCCATGGCTCCTTCATTGGAATTTCAACATCAACAGGGTACTTTTTGTATGTATGTATGTATGTATGTATGTATGCACGTAATTACGAACGTATGTATGTATTGTTGTGTCTTAGGAAAGTTATTATGCCAACAATAAAAACAAACACACGCACTGTTTCAGTGTCACTTCTTTATTGTTAGTCAATCGTTTAGATATTTAACCAACTAACTAATCGATCGCTTGTTTAGTGTGTTGGTTAAACAATCAATCAGTTGTTTGTTTGTTAAAGTCCTTTCGTCGCTATTCGCGCTCTCTTCAATGCCATGCCATCTTTCTTCAAGGTCTGCCTTGAGTTTGCCTGAGAATTAGTCTTTTGGCTGTGTGTATGTATGCTTCTACGTGAATATGTAGATGTATGATTGCTTGCTTACAAGAGAAGTGAAGGGTGAGATGAAGAGGGAGAGAGAGAGAAAGAGAGAGAAAGAGAAAGAGAGAGAGAGAGAAAGAGAGAGAGAGAGAAAGAGAGAGAGAGAGAGAGAGAGAGAGAGAGAGAGAGAGATTCATACATGTAAGCACATAAGCACTTTAATCTTTTTTCCTCACAAATAAGACAGTCTTCTCTTTTTTTTCTTTTCTTTCTTTCTTTCTTTTTTTTTTGAAGTAAACTTTTTATTAATATTGTATTAAACCAAATAACAAGACCCTACTGCTATTGTGTCCGGTACTCGAAATGGTCATGATATATGACACTTCCACTTGAAACTTTTTATCTTTGTTTCATAATAACGGTAGGAATATAATCATTCTAATTGTAAGTAGATTTGTCAATGGATAAAACTTTTGTAGCTGTTAGGTGTGACTACAGTAAATGCTGTCGGTGTTTTGAAGTGATATACACTGGATTAAAGTAAACATACTAAGAATGAAATATAGCTATATTGCTCTTGCTTTGTTATGAAAACAATAGAAGCATTGTAGACTTTTACAAATTTAGAAATGAATTTACTTTATTGGTGTTCGTGTTACTTAGATCTAGATTTGCAATGACCCAACACAGGTGATCGAAGACGTTCCTGTCGAGATCTACAGGAATTTTTTGGTTTTTTTCTTTTTTTTTCCAGCTTCGTTTCGTAAGACAGTAGGGTATAATTTGAAAATATTTAACTATTCTAGTATGTTGAGCAGCGGCGTAAAATAGTGTTATAGATTTCGAAACAAAAATCAATTTACATCACTATGTTATAAAAAACTTTTCTATAGGCATTTACCTAAAGCTAAAATACATGCTTAAATGTAAGAAAAAAGAAATTGAAATTTTAACACACCGGGCTAAAAAGGTTTGCCATGACTAGTACTGAAGCTCAACTACTTGTGCCGTGAGTTAGACTTCTGCTGACACCACGATCATTTTCACACAAGAGAAGTCTTAAACGATGATCTACGTTCGTTGAAACCTGGTTGTAATTTCTTTCTTTCTTCACTAAATAAGTTTTATAAGTCATTCCTTTCTCAGACAATCTGGTTTCGTCAATTTTTGCTCATGAACATTAAACCACCAGTTTCAATGATTTCTTTTTTTTTTTTCTGATTCACCGAGATATCTGCTTACTGCCCAACAGTAAGAACAGGATAAACGTTTCCATTTGAAATTAAAGACAATCACATGAGCTAATATGCTGTCCTAATGTATTTCAAAAATTGAATAAAATGCTGTTGATCTTAGGTCAATGAAGATTGAGATAAGAATAAACAGCAACAATGATATAGTTAACAAGAACAATATGACGACCTCCTCCACCAACAATACTCCTACGATCATCTTCATCATCTTCAACACCAAAACTAATACAAACAACACCACCACAACCACCCTACCAACAAGGTCGGAATGTGTGTAGCTACATATGTTGTTAATACAGTGGCGTGTGCGTGTGTGTGTGTGTGTGTGTGTGTGTGTGTGTGTGTGTGTGTGTGTGTGTGTGTGTGTGTGTGTGTGTGTGTGTGTGTGTGTGTGTGTGTGTGTGTGTGTGTGTGTGTGTGTGAAACGGTTGTGGAGTTTTATGGCTCAAGTCACAGGTGCTAAGTACCCATGAACCCAGGGTCGTCGCTAAACCCCTGCAACACCTGCGGTCGCAAGAGATCAAAGTTGAGATCAAAGTACGTAGATGAGTCATCTATTTACTTTGGTTAAGATGCTGAACAAGAATTAAACTATCTATGATAACTGAAAATTTCAACAAATAAAACGGTAATACATTTTACTTACAAAATACACACATACATATATACATATATATATATATACACACATACACATGTATATATAGACACACATATACATACATATACTCACACACACACACATACACGTACGTGCGCGCGCACACACTCACAACGGGGCTGTCAATATCGAGATGGGCTGGTTTCAATCTATCGATGGAGACTGTCTTGTTGTCCACCAATTAGGGGTTGGAATGTTCTATCTCCTGGATGTATGACTTGATATGGACCATCGTAGGGTAACTGGAAGGGTTTTCGTCGTGTGTCACGTCGAACGAACACAAAGTTAGCCGTGCAGAGGTCATTTGGTACAGATGATCTGGGTGCACCGTGTATCGACATGGGAACAGGGCGCAACTGGCCCACGCTGTCTCAGTTGAGTGAGGTACCTTTTGACCTCTGGGTCTGACTTCGTATTCGGAAGGAACTCTCTTGGCACTGTAAGAGGGGCACCATACACCATTTCTGCGGAGGAAGTGTTGAGATTTTCTTTTGGGGCGGTGCGGATTCCCAGCATTACCAATGGTAGTTGGTCAATCCAATTTGACCTGTTAAGTCTGGTTTTCAGGGATTCCTTCAGGCGGCAGTAAAATCTCTCCACTAATCCGTTGGCTTGTGGGTGGTAGGCTGTTGTGCGGTTCATTGTGATTCCGAAAAGGTCACACATGTCATTCCACAGCTTTAAGGTGAATTGTGGACCCCGATCGGATGAGATCCTGTCTGGGACATCGAAACGGGTGACCCAGATTGCGATGAAGGCTCGGCTGACTTCTTGTGTTTCCGTGCTGCGGGGAGGGTTAGCATCAGGCCAACGGGTATAGCGGTCTACCAAGGTCAGTAGATACGAGCAACCTTGTGAAAGTGGTAGGGGGCCGACAAGGTCGATGCTGACATGGCTGAATGGGGCATGAGGTAGTTCATAGTTGCCCAAATATTACTGGATAAAGACGTACAATTCGCTTTGCGTTTAAGTCTAAAAGAATATATATAAATATTTGTGTGTGTGTGTATGTGTGTATGTATGAATGTATACATACAATATACACAATATACATACATACATACATACATACATACATACATACATACATACATATATATGTGTGTGTGCGTGTGTGTATATATGTGTGTGTGTGTGTAACGACAAAGATAGTGTGTGTAGGTTCTGAAACTCTGTTTAGAATATACATCACATCTTTATATTAATTAAGCTGCTTACAAGTCGAAACATGTTTCAGTTTCATTGATCAGCTGTTTCAACACAATGCCAACGATGTTTTATTGATGGCATATATATATATAATACATTTATGCATACATACGTACATACATACATACATATGTATATATGTAAACGTATATACATACACACATATATATATATACACAAATATATATAAATATATATACATATACACACACATATATATATATATGTGTGTGTGTGTGTATGTATGTATGTATTATTAACGTCTGTTGGTTTATTTGTATATATAGGTAGGTCGACAGGTAAGTAAGTAGATGGGTAGATAGGTTAGATGGAGATGGAGGGAAGAAAATAAATGTCAGTATCTTTTGAAGAACAAAGGTGCGTTTCTACTCGTCATTGTGTAATCGCGCGCGCGCGCACAGTCACGCAGAGTAATATCTCGGTTAACGCTGTAAATACGTTCCTAAGAAGCAGTTCTAAACGAATCAGTGCCTTACAGGGTTGTTATAACATTGCACAAATTGAGAAAGCGAGCTTGGTAGGATGTTTTTAATTAAGATATGAACACAAATGTGTTAAATATTGTCAAACAACTAAAAAAAATCCATACACGCTATTGTAAAGTCCAAGCGCTTAACTTTATTCAACCTGTAACAATGTGATCTTAAGTTATTATAGAATTAGTAAACGGATTTAATTGATATCTAACGCATTTATAAAATTAAAACGTGGTTAATTAACTTTAACAATGAGCACACAGGTTTGCTCAAATTAATTCAGTTGAAACACAACAGTGCGAACAAGGACAGAAGTTGCTATATCTGAGATAAGAGACCAGGTTGTAGTTCTTCGTACTTTAATCAAGAATCTAATGTCATCTGCACTAACTTAAATATTCTCCCTCACAAAGCAGTTCTAGGTAGCAAAATACCCTGTCCACAATACCTCTTTTCGCTGTTGAACTCCCTGTCAGGGTCAATCACAGTAAACTGTTCCATGGCTTCAGTAATCTTCATGATGCTATTTACTGAGGAATTTATCGGAAAGAATTCTTGGTGCTACTGTTGCGTGTGATCTTCCATAGTATTTCGGAGGTTATTTGCAACACTCAGAAATATTCTTAAGAACCTACGAAAATTCCTTAGTTGCCTGGGTGCCTGCATTTGCAACTTAACCAGAAATACGGTAGGGTGTGCCACCATTTTTGTATCTATCAAAGCAACTCTACTAGTTGTGAGTGCTTCTGAATTATCTCCTTCTTCTCGAAACTGTCTATGGATGATCCTTGCTTTTCCCCTTACGATGATTTGGCTTAGCGGCATGTTACTTTGTGTTTCATCGTCCATTTTCTTTATCTTCAATTTTTCCAAATATTTACCCTTGCACAAGTCACCTTCTCGAGTTCATCATGGTAAAAGCTTTTATTTTGATTGCATTTTCATGATGGTTCTAAACATTAATGTTACCAAGTTTAAAGAATTACCCACATACGTCTGACATAAGCCAAATTCCAATTGCCTCAACACTTGCAATTACATATTTTACATTCAGTGTGATGGTTTTCCACGTCACTTAAGTTGAACTTTCTACACTTGGAGTTGGAGGCGGGAGTATACATGTATGTAAATCATAGGTTTTTAAACGATCATTTGTAATATCATTTTCCAGGAAAAACTCTTTCTATAATTTTATTTTCTAGAGAAGCACGTTAAACACTTTCACCTTTACGTACATTTTCAAGGGGCAGCAAACAGTAAAAACAAAAGTATAGAATCTATTGTTATTTTTGTTATCTTATTAAACTTCTGCAAATATTTTGCCCTATAAGTTTTATCGTCACTTCACATATAAGCAACTTTTGTTATTGAATAAAATCGAAGGCAAAGAAAGGAAATAAGAAAAAGATTAAGACAAGGAAAAAAACGATAAAGACCTGACATGACTGACCATGAATGTACAAGATACCAACGGAATCAAAGATAAAGTCGAAACATAGGAAGAGATAACATGAACAGTGGAATGCAAGCACATTGTACGCAGCAACATCATATTTTCTTTGTCATGTATTTTATGATAAATAAATACATACATTTTACATTTGTTTATTATTTTCATTTATTTAGTTTATTTTCTTTGGTATTATTTTATGGAAGTCACATGGCGTTGTTCAAATATGCTTTACTTTATCTTGTTTATATCATGTGTCAAACACGAACACAAGGCTCTGAATATATACGGATATTTAGTCACATAAAAAGATCAATGAAAAAATGGCGGCCCATAAAAAGATCATTGAAAAGAGCCAATTTAAAACGACATTCAAAGCATCTGCTACGGGGGAACATCGAAAAGTGCCAGATACTGTCTCAATAGATTATTTACGTTATTTACATTCGACGGATATTTGTCCTCATCTTGTTTGTTGTTAACACAACGTTTCGGCTGATGTACCCTCCAGCCTTCTTCAGGTGTCTTGGGGAAATTTCGAACCTGGGTTCTCATTCCTAATGTATTTTTCGATGTTATTATTATTATTATTATTATTATTATTGTTATTATTATTATTATTATTATTATTATTAGTGTTCAGGTCACTGCTTGGAATCGAACTCGGAATCTTGGGGCTAGTAGCCCGCGCTCTTAACCACTACACCATATGCCCACGGGCCCCATCGATGAATCACACGTGTAAACGTACATTCAAAAAGAAAACACCTACAGATGACGTTAACCGTATTGAGATTGATGGGTCAAAAGAATATTGGTGGAACTTTAAAATTACAACAGCCACCAAGTTAAAGCACAACCGGCCAGGTATTGTTGTGTGGGCCACAAGGAAAAGATATGTTCTGTTGTGGAAATAAGCTGTCCTCTGGACACCAATATGGTTAGATGGTTAGAAAAATACAAGAGAAGGAGGACATCTATAGACCATTGATAAAGAGTTGGTAAATCAAGCACCTCAGATACACTTTCAGCTTCATACCCATTATTACTGGAGCAACAGGATAGATACCAACCCGTCTGGAAAAAGTATGGCTGAACTTTGGATCTTGGGGAGAGAACGCAAATCCTTAATTCATACGCTACAAATTATCACGATATCTGAGACTATAAAAATCTGCAAGACCTCTTCAAGATTTAAAGGATGGTAGTTAAAACAAAATGCTTTCCTTCACAACCTTGCTACCAAGCAGGTGGCCAGTCGAAATTTTTTCTAAATTAAAAAGAGAAAAAGTACATACATACTTACAGGCATGCACGCACGTACGCACATAGACAAACAGACAGACAGACAGACAGACAGACAGACAGACACACACAC
>NC_068991.1:39269515-39270500 GCF_001194135.2 Octopus bimaculoides | reverse complement strand
CACACACACACACACACACACACACACACACACACAAACAGACACACACACAAACAGACAGACAGACAGACAGACAGACAGACAGACAGATAGATAGATAGATAGCTAGATAGATAAATAGATAGATAGACAGATAGATAGATAGATAGATAGATAGATAGATAGATAGATAGATAGATAGATAGATAGATAGGGATTATAATTTATGTATGACTTAATGGATTGGTCGCTGTTTAGTTACGTATTTAGGAATTGGTTGTAATTTACTTATTGAATTTATTTACCGGTACGGTTGTACATAAGGTAAATGTGTTTGAAAGTTGTGGTTTCCTTGGTTTGTTTGTTCTCAAACACTTATTTTAGTGCTGTTGACACCGCCGGATTGAATGGTACTGCCTAGGTGTCGAAACCATAATGATATCTGTGGGGCAGCTGATGATGAAGGTATGTTGGATTGTTGGTATGACTGCTTTTGTATATGTAGAATAGCATTATAACACATTCTTTTGATGCATACATTCATACATACGTACATACATACATACATACATATTGTTGTAGTTGCACTGGTTGTATTTCGATTCACTTTTATTATTAATTCCCAAATGCATTAATTAATTAATCGATCAGTTAACTGATTAATTGATTAGTTCGTCTTTTCGTCCCAGCATGTAAAATTATCGACAACCTGTCCTAAAGGTACTTATCTCGTGTCACTCTGTACTCACTCTACGAATAATATTTTGAAGGGATATATATAGTATTTGTCCGAAAGTTTAACATGTGTTGACTCATTGTTTAACTGTACCCCTGCCTCCACGTCTTTGAAAGGGACCCACAATTTAGGAGCAATAGAGGAAAGAGATTCACGGCAATGTAAACATCCCAGAGATGTAAAGAACAAAATGATTATGACATTTTGTAATAACAACTGGGTCATTAGAGAGAGAAAGGGGGAGAGGGGGAGATAAGGGAGAGGGGAGGG
>NC_068991.1:39260809-39269286 GCF_001194135.2 Octopus bimaculoides | reverse complement strand
AGAGAGAGAGAGAGAGAGAGAGAGAGAGAGAGACGCATGCGTGTTGCAGAACATTGCTGAAGCTCTCGGAAAGAACTCGTTAGTAAGATCTCGGAAAGAATTCCTGAACAGGAACAGAGTTCCAGAGACCCAGTGTTCTGTAATTGAAGACCTAAACATAGTGAATAGTGCGAGGCCTAGTTGGTTAGACATAACCAGATTGATAAGAGAAGAGATCAGTGGATCAGGAACGGCTGAATGGAGTGGCATGTGCTCAGCCAACTCCAAGGTGGATGGGATATTATAGTAGTGATAAAAAAAAAAGCAGGGAGAGGAGGGATGTTAGAGTATGCCTATGAGTGATTTTATTCCAATCAGTCGGGTTGTCCTTTTCTAGATTTGGTCGCGCGTGCGTGTCATAGATACTACTAGGAGCCTCGTACTAAAAAAAAACTTTATAAAACGTGAGATCAATAATGCTTACTATATGTCACCACTTCGAAAAGTACCTCCTGAAACACTACGAGATATTACCACCATTTGATTAAATTGTCAGCGCTTAGTTATTTATTTATAATAATAACATACTAGGTCCTAACCCATCGCTACGCTGCCGGTAAAATTATCTGTTGATCGTTCAGAAATACATACATACATAAATACATAGGCACACACACATGCACACACACACACACACGCACGCACACACACACACGCACACACACACACAAACATACAGAAACACACACACAACACCAAAGAAATAACTATCCAAATTGTTATATAATGAAATTCTTATTTAAGCTGTCTTGCGTTGTGTTAATAGACTTGCACTTAAAATTCTCGCGTTTTTAATAAAAAAAACTTGTTAGTTACTAAAGTGACAAAACTACTTACCTACCTACCTACCTTCCTATCTACCTACCTACCTACCTACCTACCTACCTAACTACCTATCCATCTATCTATCTATCTATCTTCACACTCTCTCTCACACACACTTCTCTCTCAACAACTTTTTCTCCTCCTCTTCTTTTAAATACACGTTGTGACGTGTATTTTAATTCCTCTTCTTTTTTTCTCTCCCTCTAATAGATGTTGTGACGGACAGAGAGTCGGAGATCCGCTTCTCTTTTATAACATATGATTTTCTCTGTGTAACAAGTTATGCTGCTTATAACTTTTTAAACTTATCATACAGTAACAGAAACACATTTTACTAAGTGGTTGTGTCTGGTGATTGACTGGAGTAGGCTACGCATGAAACTTTAAAATTCAATGTATTACCATCAGAATATGGTATTATTGTGTGGCAAAATTTAGCACACACACAAACTTACGAATAACAGTTACACTTCTCTGAAGATTTGGTAATGTAATTAGATTATATAATTTACAGTATATAACTGATAGTCATTCTCTGTTAATGAAATTCACGTAAGATGATGCAGCTAAATATTTTATAAACAAATTCCCCAGTTTTCTTTTATATGCGTTTGCATTTGTGTGCATGTATGTATGTGTGTAAATGCGCGCAGATATATATATATATATATATATATATATATATATATATATATAGCATTATCGACTACTTATATTTCATCTAGGAGATTAATACCAAACTTTGTTATCACTATCAACACATTGAAACGACACACATATACTTACATAATGCCAACATGCCAACATAACGAGCAGCCTACCCCCAGTGTTATGCGATTAAAGTTCCTTATATGATTAATCTACAATATTTATAGTAACGCCAGGCAAGTTCTCCATTAACACACACACGCTCGCATATATATATATACATATATATACATATATATACATATATATATACATACATATATATGTATGTATGTATGTGTGCTTATGTATGTATGTGTGCTTATGTATGTATGTTTGTATGTATATCTGATGTGTGTGTTTGTATGTATGCTTCCATACATACACGTTTACTTATATTTACGTGAGTATGCATTCAAGAGAGAGAGAGAGAAAGTGGGGGGAGAGAGAGGGAGAGAGGAGGTAGAAGAGAGAGAAGGGGAGTAGGTGAATGAGTAGATGCATTGATGAAATCATAAAAGGAGGGAATCGTCTGCTAAAAATTATTACTTTCTCTTATTAAAACTTCAAAAATATACAAAATGAAATATTTTTCTGAGAATGACATTCGTATCATGGATTCCTATTGTAAGCGCAACAACCTTCTCGGCTAATTTTTGCCACTGTTTTCTTGCTTTTTGCTTCTTTTCAGATTAAATTCTGACACAGAAAATCCAGTATACTACGGAAAATTCAACTGTATGGGTCTTTATATAGAATGGCTTCCAAATAAAGAAATGAAAAGATTTTGCTGAATTAACAAAGATGGAACGCCTTAAAGAATGTCCTCTCTTTTGAAAACGGTAATCAAGGAAGCCAATAATGAAGAGAACTAATACGAGATGTTCTCTTTTGAGGAGCTATTTACCCGGATCAAAGGTACGTTCTGTATGTTGCAGAAATAAGGAGACCATGCCAAATAAAGACATGGGAGATGATGGATTGTATATATAGATTAGTTCAGACGTAACAATGAAGGGCTGTTATGGGATTCCAACCCAGCATGTAGTTTCCAGTCAGAGAAAGGTATGTGCCCTATCGATGAAAATCCGCTTTGATGTTTCAAAGCAAAAATGTCTCTGAAGCCATTATCATTCAAGTCGAGTTTAAGGAATACTAGATGGGCATTGTTATTTTAAGTGTATGAACAACAAGCAGGTTTATTAGTTTGACGCTCGAGAATGTGAGAAAGTGTTTTATGTTTCGGATCTATGCTCTTCAACAGAAAAGAATAAGAGAAAATAAACAGAGAGAGAGAATTTTAAAAAAAACGGAAGAAAAGGAGAATAAAAGAAGAATAAAAGGAGAGAGAAAGGCAAAGCAACAGTGTACGAAAAAACAAAGTTCCAAAAAGTTCAGACGTCGTTGTATATATATATATATATATATATATATATATATATATATATATATATATATGCACACACACACGTGTGTGTGCGTGCGTATAAAGGAAAGAAATGGTATTAAAAATCCAGACGAATATTTCATAAACACACTATAGTTATCAAACTTAGCCAGTGAAATTATCCAGTGAAAGTCATTGTAATTCACGGAATCCATAAATTTGCATTCCAACCGAATAGATTCAGTATAACTTCTCAGAGTATTGTAGAAGAAGACAAAAGAATGGAGAATTATACGTTTCTAATTAGCTTATGAAACACTTTTACAAGGCGTGCGGTGACTGTGACTGAAGTTTAGGCTTGCTAGCCTACATCGGACAGTCTGATGAAGGCCAGCAGGCTGAATCTTTGAAGTCACTATCACTATTCTTCTTGTAAAAGTATAATAAATATGTACTCTATACTAAGTATTGAGTAATCATTTAGCTTAATGTTAACTTGCTTTTATTTATTACTCGATTTAAAAACAAACAAGAACACACAAACGAAATGAGAAGATACATTGCGGAACTATTGTTTTAACGAGTTATATCTATTTATCACCCGAAGAGACACATCTGCACCGTCGGACGCTCCTGAGCCAGTTAAGTATTCCACCCGTGAGGGATCGATGCTAAACGTGTCGAAACGGTGGTGATTAATAAATATTCTCGTATCTTCCATCTTCTGTCTTTCGTTTACCATATGCATACATACACACACACACACACACACACACACATACACATACATGAAAGACATTGTCATTGCGTGATTGTCTATATTGATTCTATTGCTACACTGTATAAACATACCCGCCTCATCATCCTGTCCCTAATCCAAAGCATGTTTCTCCTATTATCCACTTGTTCTAATTAGTATTTTTTCTATCCTTGACTTTGCATTCGGTCGATGATTACTTTTGTCTTAAAGCAATCCTTAATAAATGATATTACGATATTGTTTATGAAATGGAGCTTTGGGAAACAATAGCTATTTTCACACAGATGTGTGCGCGCGCGCGCACACGCACGCAAACACACATGCACGAGTACACACACACTTCTTTCTCTTCCGCTCTTTCTCTCTGTCTGCTCATATATTTGTATGTATATATTATATGGATGTGCCTGTGTATGTATGTGTGCGTGCGCGTTTGTTTGAGTGTGTGTAAAAATCTACATTAAAAAAGGATAGGATGGTGTCTTTATAGAATCGAGACATCTTTAAAAGTAATCCAAACCATTACTTGGTAACATTTATCAATAAATTCAACTAAGCGAGAAAAACGCGGACAAAGTCAGGTGTGCTAACGGTGTTGGTCGTCACCTGTCCCGGTTGCTAATACAGTTACTAACGACAACAATAAATGCTATAATTGCATTACACAACTCCAAGCAGGAAAAGTTACCATGGCCGAGAAAAATGAGTGGATATACGATGAGTTACTGGAATTTCTGGGCAATCCCTTGTTTCAAATCCCGGTGGTCACATTTCTAGAAGCTCATTGTCTCGGTAAGAGATCATCTGTTTTTGTTTCTGTGACGGGGTGGGTATGACATAATATTGCTTGTTTAGACATTTGAGTTCATATAGATATCGATATCGATTTTAAGTGCCCCAAAGATAAGGCAACGAACGGAAATGAGATGCCTTTCTTGAGTAACTTATCTACGCAAACTAAAAGTAAACGTTCACAACAAGATGGTTTATAATTAATATATTGGTTAAAAAACTAGCTTTTAATTTCTGGTGTCTCAAAACAAAAACTGTTTCTCTGTTTAACGACGTTTAATTAAACGCCGATTAGATGCTATTTTTGTAACTGATCCTCATTCAAATCCTGTCTGTTAAATTTTGGCGAGCTTTCGTTGTATAAACATACAATCCTTTCTACTGTAGGCACAAGGCCAGCAGTTATTTGGAAGAGGGAACTAGTCTTTTACATTAACCCTAGTGCCCAACTTGTTTTAACGATCCTGAAAAGATGAAAGGCAAAGTCAACCTCAGGGGAATTTGAACTCGGAACATAAAGACGGATAAAATGCCACTAAACGTTTTGTCCGGTGCGCTAACGATTTTGCCTTTATTTGTCTGAACGTATAATGGTGGCAAAAAAATTGAAATCAACTGAAAGGAAATTCAATGAATCAAAGTGACAGATAATTGTTAATAAAGCGGTGCCTCAGAATGGTCGCAGTCCAATGACCAAAACGAATAAAAGGCGATGATAATCGACAATAAAATTAAGCTGAAAGGCACTCGTTGTCAGAAAGCGATAAATGTGAAATACATTTGATTTAATTTTATTAATTGAAACTTTTATTAGTTGAAATATAATAATTACACAGGATATGAATGACTTGTATGTTTGATGAATGGTGTAAAAGAATTTTTCTGTGTCACTAACGTCAACTGACTGTAAATCAGTTTAAATAGATTATCTGCAGTTCCAGGCATGGCGCGATATTTACATTTTATGAGACTAGATGTCTCTTCTCTTGTTTGAGTATGGACCCTCTTTCGATTTATGATCATAAATTGAAACTGGGAAATTATCGTTAGCAATCGGGGCGTTGATATTCTGAAAGGAAAGAAAAGAAAATTGAAATTTTTAAGAAAAAAAATATTTCAGAATCTTATTCTAAGTACTATTAAACGTGTAATCTCAAAGAACATAAACAAAAGAGAAAAAAAGGAAAAGAAAAATATGGGAATCATTATGGCAAGATTATTAACACAGGCATTGGTTCAATTCCACTCCTTTATTATTAGTCAATTGGTTAAATATCCAACTAACTAATCGATTGTTTGTTTAATTTGGTTAAACAATGAGTCAAAACCCTTTCGTTGCTACTTGCAAGTAGCAATGAAAGAGCTTTGCAAAAAAAAAAAAAAGAACAAAAACAAATGACTTACTGTTTAACCAAATTAAACAAACAATCGATTAGTTAGTTTTATATTTAACCAATTAACTAATAATAAAGGAGTGGAACCCCCTACACACAGCAAAATTTGTTTCAACTCACGAATTCACATGAATCTTGCAAACTAAATAAAAGAAATTAAAAAAAACAAAAAAAAAAAAAACACGAAGTTAAAAATTGGGTGGGTTGGGTGGCAAAAATCATGATCTTCGTTGTTGAAAACAGTAACGTGATGAAATTCGAACTCGTCTACACAAACATTCCCAAACTGTCAATATTTCTTCTTATTAGGGCAGCGAGCTGACAGAATCGTTAACTTGCTGGGCAAAATACTTAACGGCATTTCATCCGTCTTTAACGCTCTGAGTTCAAATTCCGCCGAGGTCGATTTATCCTTTCATCCTTTCGGGGTCGATAAAATAAGTTCCAACCGAGTACTGAGGTCGATGCAATCGACTTATCTCCTCCCGCCGAAGTTGCTGGCCTTGTGCCAAAATTTGAAATCAATAGTACCTCTTATTAAGGTAGAATCGTTAGCACGCCAAGCAAAATGCTTAGCGGTTTTTCGTTCATCTTTACGTTACGTTCTGAGTTCAAATTCCGTCGACTTTGTATTTCATCCTTTCAAGGTCGACAAAATAAGTACTTGTCGAGCACTGGGGTCGATGTAATCGTCTACCCCATCCTTTCAAACTGCTGACCTTTGTGCCAAATTTCCTCTTACAATTTGATTACAACCAAAATAATGCTTTGGTATGTATAATGTAACGATAGGTTCTCCAAAGAAAAAAAAAACGTGATTTTTCAGTGTCCTTGTTTCGTCAGTTGTTAGACACGCTAGCAACCAGTTACACAATGGGGTGTTGTTTATTAGATTATATACATATATTTCATTTTGATTCATTGCATTTCTGTTCACTTTATTGTCCACCGTACCCGATTTTTTCTTTTATTCCACCAGCTTCCTAAATAAGTGCTCGTTATAAACTGAGACCGACGCAACCGTCTATACAATTTCTCTATAAAAATCGCAGGGTGGACATTAGACAGTTTTTTTTTTTAATGTGTTGGCTATATTTTGTTCAGCTATGATTTGTTAGGAAGGACTAAGTTTTGTCTTTAGAAAATTAATTATCCGTGAAATTTAGATTTTGTCTGCAAAATTAGGTGCAACCTGCTCTTAAGTCTTGATATTTCTAATAAATTATTGCCTCATAAATGTTTCGTTTAATTAACGAAAAATGTATTCGATTCGATTCTTGTGTAAAAAGATTTTATATCAAGGTACATTCCAACTTTGTTCTATTCTCAAATGCCAACGGCAAAGAACATTCTGGGGCCTTTCTCAGGTTACACCACAACTTTTCTCACCATTAACTCAAATTCTGTTAGAAGAATTTTAGGAGCTTTACACTCTTTCTATGGGCAGTCATATCTCAAACCAATTTAATGATACATAAAAACAACATATAGTTTTTAGCGGCTGGGGTTTAACTCGGTTTCATGATCTTAAATAGAACAACTGTCGTAAATGATGGGTTCGCAGACGATTTCTTACTTATTCCTCGTGGGACAAAGAACTGAGGTTCATAGAGTTAAGTGCCTGATCCAGAAACTTACCGAAATCCACACGGTTGATTAGAACTGTGTACGTAACTATTTTCCCTCTCACAAACTAATGTTCCTCAGTTCTTGCAATTTGTTTGATTCGGAAAGAGGTAACATGGAATAATGAATAAGCGAAAATTAAAATGAGGGATTTTTTTCTCGAGTGCTGTCGATGTCTGATAAAGCTGCTCAACAAAGAATTATAAATTTTTAGTCTATTCTGTTTGTGGTGCTCAGATGCTGACTTATCTCAGAGCTTGTCTGGGAAAATGATTAAACATGAGCTGGAAATTAAAGACAATTGCAAAAAAATATTAAGATAATAATTTTAAACTGTAGAATAACTTGATCTTTACCATTTATTTAATGAAAATTGGTTGCTCTTTCAAATATATCGAGCAATCGCAGTCTTTGTAGCTACTGTAAAAGAAACGTTTTGTCCGGACCCCTATTTATGCATAGACGGCGAGCAGGCAGAATTGTTAGCAGGTTGGACAAAATGCTTAGCGACATTTCCTTCAACACTGTGTTCTGGACTCAAATACCACCTTTCATAGTTTCGGAGGTTGATCAAAATAAGTAGCAATAGAAGACTGGAGTTGGGCTAATCGACTACCTCAAAATTGCTGACCTTCAAGCCAAAATTAGAAATTCATGAGTGTGTGAATGAGTACGTATGTACGCACACAGGTACGCACGCACGCATACACGCACATATGTCTGTATGTGTGTGTGTTTATATATATATATATATATTAATATTTAGCTGCAGCAACAGTGACTCAAGGTCCGAGAGTTTTGTCAGCGCCAAGTTTTTTCTGTGAACAAGTCGCGGTTTCAAAGCGACGAAAATATTTTGATTATTTAATGAAATTTAAATGTTAAAGTGACACTAACGGTTTTTGTGTGTTCTTGAATGGCTTACAAAACACCTTCCACGCTGCTATATATATATATATATATATAT
>NC_068991.1:39259036-39260692 GCF_001194135.2 Octopus bimaculoides | reverse complement strand
GGTAGAAAAAGCTAAAATAATTTTATCATGAAGAACATTTTAGTACCGGTTTAAGTCTTTGCGATTTTTTCAACTTAGAGTAATGTATGAAAAACAATTAAATTGTGGAAAAATTGAATGAAATGTTTTTTTTTAAATATTTCCATAGTTTTCAAATGCAAGGGACAATTTCCTTTTTTCAGTCTGTCTCTGTCTTTCTTTTTTACTCTTGTGGGTTCTAGGTAGTTAGCAGCAGCTAGTTTGATATGAATTCTTGTCATTGATTGTTTAAGCAGCAGTAGTAATAGAGAAAGGATGTGAAGAAGAAGAAGAAGAAGAAGATGAAGAAGAAAAATGCGGGAGTAGTGTGACAGTAGCAGGATGTTGGTGGAATCCTCTTAAATGGTCAAGTGACCTAAAAGTGACCCGTTGTGGTTGGAATAGTAGTGATTAGAATTGTTCTGGGATCTTTCTGAATTGACGGGTCAATTCAGAAAAATCCTTGTTCTGAATAAATTTATGTGAAGTGACTTTTGAATATATCGTTTTAAATATTTGCGTGTGTGTTTATTCTAAGGCCCTGGTGATTGTGTCATTTGTGGTGGATGCATTCAAAAAGGTTTTATATTTTGTGATAAAGAATGACTCTTTATTAATGCGATGACTACAGGTTATATCGTCCCTGAATTGATAGAGGGGAAAAATTCTGAACCTGGGTTGTTTGTCATTGGTGCAAATGTCGATGTTCGCTATTTTTCTGTTTTTCGGAATTTTGATCTGGGATCTGTGCAGAGCCATCCTTTGACGTAGACTGTTTTGGGTTTGGCCTATGTATTGCTCACGACACCCAGAGCAGGTTAATACATATATCAGGTTCTCTGAAGCACATGTGAAGCTGCTTTTCACTGTGAAACGTTGGCCCTGTTTGAAAAAGAACTGTGACCCCCTCAATTAGGTTGACGCATATACCACAGTTAGGTCTGCCGCATTTTTTACTAATGGCTTCAGTGTTGTTGTTGAGCGTATTCGGGCTTGTGTTAGGAGTCTTTTCATAGATTTGGACTGTCTTTTGCTCTTTGTGATGGTGTGCGTTTGGAAGATTAAATTCATTCTGTGGTCCCTCTTTAGTAGGGAATGTTTTGGAGGATGGTGTCGAAGGCTTCATTGTTAAGAGGGTTGTGTGTGGAGATGTATGGTAGGGCTTTTGGTTGTAAATCCTTCTTTAATTTGGGATGTCTGAGTTCGTGGATTTTGAATTGTAGGGTACGTTGAAAGCATATATCAATTAGTGATGGTGGGTAGTTCCTGGTGATAAGTGTATCCTTTAGTTCATGTAGTCGTGTCCCTGGTGCTTGTATTAGAAACTATAGTACAAATCCTTTTCGCTAGGTTGAAGGGGATATTCATTCTAGTGTGTCTGGGGTGGCATGAGTTGAACGGTAGATATTGCTTGGAGTCCGTGGGCGTATAGTATATATCTGTTTCTATTTCGTTGTTAGATTTCTTAATGTAGATGTCGAGGAAAGGAAGTTGGTGGTGGCTATATTCCATCGTGAATTGAATGTTAACGTCAAGTCCATTTATAAGTGCTTGAAATTCTTTAAGTCTCTCTATACTTTCATGCCAAAGAATGAAACAGTCAACCAGGTACCTCTTCCAGTTATTTTCTATGTAGAG
>NC_068991.1:39256797-39258043 GCF_001194135.2 Octopus bimaculoides | reverse complement strand
AAAAAAAAAAGAAAAAAGTTTTGAAAATTTATTTTTCATTCTCACCACCTCAGTCCAAAACGATTTTGACCATTTTTTTTTTCCTTTACACTACGCATTTAAAACCCGTGAGAGAAATATATTCGGAGTTTTAAAATGTTAATAATTTCAGAGGAAAATGTGTCATATAAGGGCTATCTGGTTGTTGTTTTTAGCACATCCCAAAACTTCCCTCCTCGTTTCTTTCTCACTCACACATCTATTGATATTTTTCAATACTTTTCTCCCCATAAGCAAATTTTATGGAATAATGATGTCAAAGTAACACACTTGTAGTCCCACCCGAGCGAGGCCGTGTTGTATGTGTGTGTAAGAAAAAAAACACACCTAAAAGCATCTTTAGTGTTCATATTTGTTCGCGCTATTTATAATTATTCAGGTTCAAGCGGGGTATCCACAATATCTGCTTGCAATTTGTAAATTTTTACATACAAATTTGAAATTTTCTCTGTGGGTGCTTTATATACCACGGGTATATAGTTCTGTAGTTTTAGCTGATCTTGCTGAGTAAATATGACTTTTATGAGCAGGTAAATTTAATTAACAGGTGTTAAGACAATAACATTATGGATGAACACTAAAATTGAAATTCTTAATGCATCTTACCTGTTTGATTTGTAACTAAAATTATCCCAGATGGCAACCGACAAACATTTTGCCACTTTTGAAGACGAGGAACATTCATTTGAATCAATTAAAATTTCGGTAAATATTTCGTGCCTTTGTGTGGAATAATTTTTCCCCAGTCTTTTTCGTGTGCATTCAACGTATCTGACCTCCAAACCCGCCTCAAACCACTCTTTTTTTCAGGAAAAGAAAGGTGCGAGGGGTGATGAGGACTATTCCCTCTTGACAGGACAAGGAAATTTCTCGCCGTTTTTGCAAGCAACAAGAGGGTGGATTTGGTTTCAAATACAGGCAGGGCTAAACGTGGTCCTACAAGTTATATAATAACAAGTGGCGTTCAATATTGAATATGCTAAGACAATCTGAAAATAATAGAAACTTTTAAACGTTTACCGGTTTTTATAACATTTTGGGGTTAACAGACTTGAGTTAACGGAAGCTAAATGTAACGGAAGTTAATTAGTCCGATAATGATTTTCAAAGTTAACTTAAAGTTAAATCGTTAACGAAAATGTTAACTTCGTTAATTAACGATTAACAGATTAACGGACTTACACCACCTCTGTATATATATATATAT
>NC_068991.1:39242477-39255930 GCF_001194135.2 Octopus bimaculoides | reverse complement strand
AAAAAGATCAATGGAGGTGGGGGTGGGGTTGAATTTCCGAAGCTTCCACCTCACCCCACCCCGTTTTCCAGATCCAAACATGGGTTTTGTAGCATATTAGAAGGTTGCCGGAATTCATTCAATGATAAAAAAAAAAATTTCTCATGATTCCGAGATATGGAGGGGGGTGTCTGGCCCTACACACACACACACTTTTTATTCCAAACAAAAATAAGGGGTTTGCAGCATATTAGGAGGTCAAGGTACTTGATTCCATGCAAAAAATCTGAGTTTTTTTTTTTTCTTATTGAAAATCGTGCAGGTGAAAGGATCAAATAATACCATACTGCTAGCTATTTTATTGACTTCCAAATGATGAAAGCAAAGTGAAACCTTGTGAGATCTAAACTTTGAACACATGGATGAACACATGGTTTGCAAGATTCTTTATGTGAATTCTTGTCTTGAAGAATATTTTATTGTGTCTGGGGAGAGTCATTCTCTTTCAGTGGCTTATTACTTAACACACTCACCTGTTCGATTTCCACTCATTTACTTATTTATATTTTTCTAAAATTTCCATTGCATCTTGCTACCTTTTCAATAGTTGTCAATGACTATTGAAAATTTTTCCTCCCTTCTTTCTTTTTCACTTTGTCTTTGTATATTGACGACTTATATTCGCCAGTCCCATGTACAGATTTTATCTCGACATATACATTAAACAGCACAAGTTTTTAGCTGTTGCTGTGATGTTAATTGATTGAACAAATGTAAACATATCTCCCTTTCTTTATCTCTCTGTAGACAGAAAACAGGGGTTGGCTTGGCTTAGCTTGGTTTCAATTGAGGTCTTTTGAAAACCAACACACTTTCATTTGTCAATCTGCAGTAAAAGATATAACTTATGGCTGTTTTTCACTACAAAATATAACTTCACAAAATCGGTTTTCCAATGTGCATAAATAGTGTTTTCACTGGCTTATAATCAATTATTTAATTATTGGGGCTTTAAGCACATGCTGTTTAGAGCATCAATAATTAAATAATTTTCTATGACTACGTACTCAGCACAAACATGATTTTCGCAGCTTGGACTAACCAAATTGGTACAGTCATATTTACTGGCTATAAATAAGCACTATGTTATATCTCTCTCCAGGGACAAGAGTGGGTGTGCAGTTGCTAAAGAGATTCCAGTGCCTCTTTTTCTGTCCCCAGAGAAATACAAAATACATTTAACATTTGTCAAAGTATATTCAATTACATATCACAGCAATGGCTAAAAATTCATCCTATTTATTAAATGTATATTTCAAAGTATACCAGATCACAGGTCTTCAAAATCAAACCCATGTTTTGTTTTATTTTTTGCAGTACTTAATTCCAGATACCTTAGTGTACCTAGCTGTAGGGAACTAGGTAACAGTTTAGTTAAATGTGTTACCTACAATAAAATAGCATTTTATCCAAGAAGCAGTTTTTGGTCTCCTCTGTTTAATGGCATCAAACCAAAACTAAGCATCTATATGAGAGCCCTTTGACATATTCATATTTCTGTTTTGCAGCTGTTATCTCCACTCCACCAAGAAGTTGTTAGTGAACAGAATTTAATGCTTCTAGGATTTTTTCGGTAGCTTACTAGTTGAAAGGTCAATGACACATGATCCATCATTGGTGTTGTGTCAGTTATTTCCTATTTTAGCTACCATTGTTTGGTGAATTTCACTGGTGTTCAGTTTAGTTAGCAAAGCTTCCATCTGAAATGTTCAGATCTTCCAATAGGTAACATCTACACTGAACTAGCTTAGTATCCAAACTGAAGAATTATGTTATCAAAAACTTTAATAGGAAAACTGGAATAAGCTCCACGACTACATGACATCTTCCAATAATGATGGAGAATAAAAAGAAAAAGGAAAGTGTTTTCATAAAGTGCAAGATTCCATCATCACAATCTCTCTAGCTACAACAGATGAAAGACAGACCTTACCATAGAATACAGGCATCTTGCAAGTAATTTTATTCAGAGCCTGGTTCTCTTCTAATCAACTTTACCACTACCATCACATCACATGACCAAACCAATACAGTTGTCTCCTGCACACTTCAGTTGATGTTTTTAAAGCCAAGCCACTCTCTTAATTCTCTTGTGCCCTACTTTAATGCAATTCTTATCACAAGATGCTGAAAAGGCTTCCATGGAACCTAATACTACAATGAAACTAAATACATATAGTTCTACTTCTGTAGAGTTTATCTTTTCCTTATTTCTGTTGTTAGACTGCAGCCCTGCAGTCAACCGAATTGACCTCAGTACATTTTTATTTAAACCTGTCAGTCTCTTTTTGTTCAACCACTAAGTTACGGAGACATAAACATACCAACACTGGTTATCAAGTGGTGGAGGGGGGGGGGGCACAGACACAAACACACACACACACACACACACACACACACACACATACTCATATAATGAGCTTCTTTCAGTTTTCGCCTATAAAATCCACTTCAACTTGGTTGGCCTAAGGCTATAGTAGAAGAGACTTGCCCAAAGTGCTACACAGTAGCATTGAACCTGGAACTATGTAGTTGGGAAGCAAGCTTCTTACCACACAGCCATGCCTGCACCTTTTTATTTACTTGTTCATTATTGCATTTACATTGGTGGGTGCCTTATTTTTTCTGAGTTCAAAACTTGCTAAACTTAATGTAAGTTATCATAAATCTGGGGTCAATAAAAATACGTAGCAGTCTTATACTGGGGTATTTTTAATTGCCTAAACCTCTTTTCCTTACAAAAATATGTTCAACTCAGAAAAAAAAGCAGTAACAAAAAACACATTTAATTATCAAGGTTTTGCAGAGAGAAGTAAAATGAAACTGTAAACTCTCCCCCCCACCCCAAGACTGAAAAAAATTTGTGAATTCACTAAAATCATTCAGAATGAAATTCTCCTTGACAGCAGAAGTAGAAATATCTTGTCTGAAAGCAGCAACAGTGAAACTGTATTTGATAGTAGAAAGCAATCTGTATATAAGAGCACTAATGAAGTTCTCATTGATAGCCAAAATAACATTCTCATTTCAAGAAATAATTAAATTTTATATGAAATCTTCAATCAAAAACTCTCATTAAGAGTATTCTCTGAGAATAGCAGTAAGGTATTCCTAAAGAGCAGTAACATGACTTGAGTAAGTTTAGAACCACTTCCTGGTGAGAAACTTGTGATAATGTGATGTATGTATGAATTTATGTATTGTGTAGAATGTTTGTAATGTATGTATGTATGCATGGTATGGTATGGTATGGTATGGTATGTATGTTTGGTATGGATGGATGGACAGAAACCATTGTTAAGAATTCATTATTTACTTATTAACATAATCTATCATATGTTAGTGTTTGGGTCTTCAACAGAAGATAATCCAGAATACAGGAAAATATTTACAGAGTATCAACAACTGGTAAGTTACCAAATTTTTTATAATCTTTATGGGATATTTTTGCTCTGTCATAAGCTATCTACTGACATTCATTTAGGCCTTTAATTAAAATATTGTATGTTTCAAATTCTGGCACAGGGCCAGCAGTTTTTGAGGGGATGGGGAAGTTGATTTCATCAACCACAGTACTTGACTGGTACTTATTTTATTAATTCCAAAAGGATGAAAGGCAAAGTCAACCTCAGCATAATTTGAGCTCAGAACATAAAGATAGATGAAATACCACTAAGCATTTTGTCTGGTGTGATAACGGTTCTGCCAGCTTATCACTTCTCTATATCTAATAATAATGATTTCCAACTTTGATACAGGTGTAGGCATGTAATCATTGTAATCAACTCTAAATATTTGGCTGATATTTATTTCAAGTTGTCAAAGGAATCTGTTCAAAGCCAACTTGCTAGAATTTTGAGGGAAGGAGATAGTCAATTACCTCAACTCCAGTATTCAATTGGTACTTATTTTGATCAACCTCCTAAACAAGGAAAGGTTGTATTTGAGCTCAGAACAGAGTTGCAAGAAATGCTGCTAAGTATTTTGTCCAACCTGCTAACAATTCTGCTAACAATTCTGCCTGCTCGCTGCCTATTACATGAATAAGATCTAATAAAGAATATCATTCCTTTAAAAGAAATCTACAAAAGTTAAAAGAAAACCCATCATAGGAAATGTATCGATTTTTAAAAACATAGGTTAAATAAATGAAACACATACTTAGAACAATACCATTTCCCTGTAAACTTTATAAATCTTTCTATATTTAAAAGACAAAGGAATCTACTGATGAAACTAATACAGTTTCGACACTGCTCAAATGATTTGCATTCTTTTCTTTTTTTTTATTTGCTAGCAGTCATATCTCCCTCAAATCTCCCTCAAATCTCACCTTATCATTATCAACATTTAACATCTGTTTTCCATACTGACATGGGTTGGATGGCTTGACAGGAACTGACAATGTCAGGTGCCACACCAGGATTCCCTAATCTGTCTTGGATTAGTTTCTATGGCTGGATACCGTTCCTAATGCCAAACACTTTACAGAGTGTACTGGGTGCTTTTTACATGTACCAACACCAATGCTTTTTATATGGCACCAGCACCAGTGCTTTTTACATGGCGTTAGCACCCACACCAATGCTTTTACATGGCACCTTGGTTTTAGGGGCTCAATTCTTACTGTCTTAAAAAAGGAAGATTATATAGATAACAATTAGTCTGAAAACAAGATACAATAGTCATGGATGGATCACCTTTGATCATAGGTTTCTTTGAGGCTAAACCTGTCACACCATGACAGCATGGAAAAATGTACATAAAATGATGATAATAATTATGCTTATGATGATGATGGCATTATACAGTGGTTCTCAACTAGGGTCTTTATGGCCCATGAAGGTCCATGTAAAATACACAAAATATTTTAACAATTTTTTCATACAATTCCTAATAATATTTAATTATAAAGGGCGGTGAGCTGGTAGAACTGTTAGCACTCCGGGAGAAGTGCTTAGCGGTATTTTGTCTGCCATTAGGTTCTGAGTTCAAATTCCGCCGAGGTCAACTTTGCCTTTCATCCTTTTGGGGTTGATTAAATAAGTACCAGTTACACACTGGGATTGATGTTATCAACTTAATCCTTTGTCTGTCCTTGTTTGTCCCCCCTATGTTTAGCCCCCTATGGGCAATAAAGAAATAATATATTTAATTATAAAATTACAGTAGGATTTTTTCTATATACATTGAATGGTTATGGGAATCCAGTTGAGTAAAATAGGAATCAAGGGGGTTCCTAGGTAAAAAAATGGTTAAGAGCATCTGGCATAATACTTCTGTGGTGGTGGGGGGGATTAATTTTTAATTAATCAACATTGCCTACAATCATTTTTTAATTTACTTTCAATACAAATTACAAAATATATATTATAAAATAACTTTGCATTTTTTAAGATTTTGAGTGAAATATATTCAGGGCAAAAAGGACATTATGGAATTTACATGTGAATTAGTTGGGAGTACCTCAACCAAATTCCACACACTTAGTATTGGCTTTTTAATAGTAGTAGTATTAGTAGTAGTTGTTCTTAACTTTGGTTGAGAACCACAAAATTTGAATCATGATAGAATATATCTGGCATTTATTTTATTGTTCTTGGAAGAATGACAGGTAAAGTTGATCTACACAATTTGAACTCAGTATAAAGTGACAAATCTATATAGTTAGCAGGGGGTGGAGATGTAAGAGGAATTAAGGAACCATATGAAAATTAATCATGCTGGCCTTGGATATTATCAATGCCAGTGACAGAATATGGATTGATGACATCTTAGATGGTTGTCTGGGAATCAATCATCTTAGTCAGCTGCACTCTCACTGTCTGTATATAATGGTTTCTGATTTAGACACAAGGGTAGCAATTTCGAGGGGCTGGGATAAGTTGATGCCATCAACCCCAATATTTGACTGGAAGTTTATTTTATCAACCCTAACAGGATGAAATGCAAAGCTGACCTCAATACGATTTGAGCTCAGAATTTAAAAAGCCAGAACAAATACCCCAAGGTATTTCGTCTGACACCTTAATGATTCTGCCAGCTCACTTCCCAGTTGTCTGTATAAAATAACCCAAAATCTTGCACTTCTTTCATTTCAGATAGCTTCACTGTTAGAAGGCTTCCGAGCTGATTCAGGGTTGTCTCACAATGATATCATGACAGCACTTACAAGACTGCACAGCAAGGAGGACATACGTGTAATATTTCAGGTAATCATCATCAACATTTTACATCTATTTTCCATGCTGGTATGGGCTGGGTGACTTGTCAGGAACTAGCAAGGCCAGTGGCTGCACAAGGTCTCATAGTCTGTTTTGGATTAGTTTCTACAGCTGGGTGTCATTTCTAACACCAACCATTTTACAAAGTGTGCAAATAAATTAAAGAGCAATTCAGTCATTTCTTTTGACTATCTGGATTATTACTACCAATATGTGTGTCTGTCTTTGCATTTGTCTGTGTGCGTGTGTCTTCATTGCTTGATAACTAGTGCTGGTTTGTTTTGTTCCTGTAACTCAGTGGTTCAGCTAAAAGAGACTGATAAAATAAATACAAGCCTTTAAAATATAAGTCCTGGGGTTGGTTTGTGCCACTAAAACTCTTTAAAGTGATGTCCTGCATAGTCTCAGTTAAACAAGTGAAACAAGTAAAGGAGTGTGTGTGTGTAGTGTTGTTGTGTGGTAAGAAGCTTGCTTCCTAACCTCATGCTTCCAGGTTTACTCCCACTGTATGACACCTTGGGCAAATGTCTTCTACTATAAGCCTTAGGTCAACCAAAACCTTGTTAGTGGATCTGATAGGTAGAAACTGAAAGAAACTAGTCATTTTACCAATCATACACTTCCTACCTTGAAATTTTATGGAAATTTAAGAAATAATAACAATGTTGTTGCTGATGTCCAATGACTGCAGTGAAACACTGTCAATAAACATGTTAGTCGTAGATGTACAATAAAAGGTGTTGATGTTTCTTAACATATAAATACTATTACAAAATAAGCAGGTATGGCTGTGCGGTAAGAAGCTTGTTTCCAAACCACATGGTTCCAGGTTCACTCCCACTGCATGACACCTTGGGCAAGTATCTTCTGTTATAGCCTCAGGCTGACCAAAGACTTGTGAGTGGATCTGGTAGACAGAAACTGAAAGAAATCCGTTGTGTGTGTGTATGTGTGCATGCACTTCATATGCGTGTGTGCATGCACGTGTGTATGTGTGTCTGTGTCTGTCCCCCCACCACCACCACTACTTGATAACCACTGTTGGTGTGTTTATATTACTATGACTTAGCAGTTCAGCAAAAAGTGACCTGTAGAACAAGTACCAGGCTTTAAAACAAAAGTACTGGAGTCAATTCATTCAACTGAAAAGACTTCAAGGTGGTGCTCCAGCATGGCCACACTCTAATGACTGAAACAAGTAAAAGATAAAAGGTAAAGCTATATTTGTACACACACACACACACACACACACACACACACATGCCAAGAGAAGAGATTACTTATTAGGTATTTTTTCATATATCTCATGTAATCTGTATTTTCCTTTCTGTCTCCCCCTGTTTCCTTCACCAGGGTTTACTGGAACAAGTGTTGGCCAGTGAAAATTATGACATCTTCATACAACTGATGGTGCAAAAGAACCTGGAGCTGCAGCAACAGGCCATTCTGCTGATTTTCCAATCCATTGACTGTATTCCAAATGCATTGCTCTCTGTTGAGGTGGGCAAGGAGAGCACTATGCCAAAAGATGAACTTCCGATCATGGAAGCTGTTATTAGGTGAGTAATCTCCACATGAAACATGAATTTCAGGAGAAAGTTGGATAATAATAATAATAATAATAATAATAATAATAATAATAATAATAATAATAAAAGTAATAATGATGATGATGATGATGATGATACTACTACTACTACTACTACTACTACTACTACTACTACTACTACTACTACTACTAATAATAATAATAATAATAATAATAACAATAATGATAATAATAATAATGATAATAATACAATAGGCACAAGACCTGAAATTTGGGGTGGGGGAGCTAGTTTCCATCTACCAAATCCACTCCCAAGGCTTTGGTTGGCCTGAGGCTATACTAGAAGACACTTTCCCAAGGTACCATGCAGTGGGAGTGAACCCAGAATCATGTGTGGTTGGGAAGTGAACTTCTTACCACACAGCCATGCCTGCACCATTGATATATTTTCATCCACCCCTAGATACCTGTAACATTCCTTGTCATGCCGATATACCCTCCAACCTTCATCAGGTGTCTTCGGGAAATTTCAAACTTGGGTTCTCATTCCTAAGGTATTTTTCGATGTTATTATTATTATTATTATTATTATTATTATTATTATTATTATTATTATTCAGGTCACTGCCTGGAATCGAACTCGAAATCTTGGGGTTAATAGCCTGCACTCGTAACCTGAAGATTCCGAGTTCGATTCCAGACAGTGACCTGAATAATAATAATAATAATAACATTAAAAAATACCTTAGAAATGAGAGCCCAGGTTTGAAATTTCCCCAAGATACCTGACGAAGGCTGGAGGGTATATCAGCCGAAACGTTGTGTTAATAACAAACAAGATGAGACCAAATATCCGTCAAATGTAAATAATGTAAATAATATAATAACCATGTGTTTATGATATTGCATGATAAACAGTATAGCTGTAGAGATATTGGATTTATCACCATCATCATTTAATATCCATGTTCCAAGCAGATTGGACAGTTTGACAAGGACCATTGAATATTGAATTAAGGACTGCATCATATTCCAGTGTCTGCTTTGGCATAGTTTCAACAGCTGCATACCTTTTCTAATTCCAACCACTTTACAGTACGTACTGGATACTCTTTGCATTCCACTGGCACTATTGAGGCTGCCATATATATTGCAAGTCAACAAACCCAGGGATGGTGGATGTTGTGTCTGTATGTTAAATGGAGGGTTAAGGTATGAGGGAAGAGGTTGGGATTGGGTAAGTTTTTGTTGTAGAGGAGTTATATAGCTACACACATTTAGGTGGAGAGTGAGAATGATAACAAACATAATAGCCATATAGACATAATATTGGATGATAGGAATATAATAGATCTGATGCAAGACTGTAGCTACATAATAGCCACATAGATACGGCACAAGATTACCAAATGATAAGCCTTTAGTTGAAATCTATTATAGACAGTACTGTCTAAAGGCATGTTGCAAACTGAGCAATTGCCCAGGGGCTCCACAAGTCTAGGACCTAATTTTAAACTTTGTATGTTATGGTTTGCTATGGCATGGCTATGTGGTAAGAAGCTTGCTTCTCAACCACATGGTTCTGGGTTCAGTCCCACTGCATGGCACCTTTGACAAGTGTCTTCTACTACAGCTTCAGGTCAACCAAAGCCTTCAGAGTGGATTTGGTAGATGGAAACCGAAAGAAGCTTGTCGTATATGTATATATATATATATATATATATCAGGTCATCTCATAAGTTCTGTCCGAATTTTGAATAAAGAAAGCAAGTGATCAAATGTTATATTTAATTGAAATTTAATCATCAATGTACCTTCCCTGATTATCTATGACTTCCTTCCATCTATTTACAAGCTTTTTAATCTCATCAATGTAAAACTCTTTTGGTTTTAAAGCGAAGAACTCTGAAATGTCTGTTTCGACCTCCTCCTGGCTTGTGAAAGTTATGTCCCCCAAATGATTTTGTAAACTACGAAACAAATAGTAGTCTGAAGGAGCAAGGTCAAGAGAATAAGGTGGATGAGGAACTTTTTCCCAACCAAGCTCTTCGATCTTCTGTGATGTGATCTTTGCAGTGTGGGGTCGCGCATTGTCCTGATGAAACATCACTCCTTTTTGATTCACTAAACAGGTCTTTTTTTCTTCAAAGCTTGGTTCAAACACTCAAATTGCTGACAGTAGACTTGAGCATTGATTGTTGCATTAGGTGGTAACAATTCAAAGTGAATTATTCCTTTGCAATCCTACCAGATAGAGAGAAGAACCTTTTTCTCATGAAGTTCCCTTCTCGGTTGTGGTTGAGCTTTTTCCCTTTTACCAAGCTGCTGTTTACGACGTTTAACATTTCGATAGAAGATCCATTTTTCGTCACTAGTCACAAGTCTATCCAAAAAGGATGAAATGAGTTCACAAGAATGGAGAGAAGAGCAGATGTCAACTCAGGATTTGCAGTTGCTTTCAGACAATTCATGAGGCACCCATTTTCCAAGCTTAGGAACCTTTCCAAGTTGTTGAAGATGACGATGAACAGTTGTATGGTTTGAACTAAGCTTTATTGCCAATACTTCAACTCATAATGCAGATTTTCTTGAAGTAATGCCTCAAAGAGCTTATCATCAAACTCAACTGGACATCCTGTTCGATCTTCATCTTCAAGGCTGAAATCTCCACTTCTGAATTTTGCAAACCATCTTCTGCAAATTCTTTCATTCAAGCATTCTTTCCCATAAACTGAGCGTATGTTTCGAGTCACTTCAGCTGCAAAGTTTCCTTTTTTGTACTCATTAAGCATTATGTGCCTCAAATGCTCTTTGGATACTTCCATGTTAGAAAAGATTTTAATCAAAGAAATTTTAATTCTATTATTCTGTAAAATATTTCATTAGTTTAAATATACACAAATGCATAAAAATAATTTTTAATTCCATTAGACATTCTAAAATACTATTAAATTTCATTCAATTTTAAAAAAGGTAAAATCGGACAGAACTTATGGGATGACCTGATATATATGTGTGTGTGTGTGTGTGTCTTTGTGTCTGTATTTGTCTCCCTATCATTACTTGACAACTGGTGCTGGTGTGTTTATGTCCCTGTAACTGAGTGGTTTGGCAAAAGAGACCAATAGAATAAGTACTAGGTTTAAAAAAATAAGTCCTGGGGTTGATTCGACTTAAAACCCTTCAAGGTGGTGCTCCAGTATGGCCACAGTCAACTGACTTAAACAAGTAAAAGCATAAAAGGGCCCAGTACACTGATTTGCTCAGATGCCTATAATGCTACCAAGATGGCCCTGACTGTAGAAGCATTTTTCTATGCATTGTGTGTGTGTGTGTAGTTATTTCTTAAATATTTATGGCATATATAAAGATTAACACATGCTCACACAGCTTACACAATTTTGGATAAGTAGTTAAACTCCTTCTGAAACTTTTGTTATTCTCTTTAGTTCTGAATTATTATTCAGCAAGTAAATACTGTTTACTATAGTTTACATAAAATATCTTAGCTACTGTAAACATGTGTGCGTGTGTGTGTGCATATGTATGCGTGCATGTATGGATGTATGTACCCATGCGTGTGTGCCTAAATATATACCTGTCTCTTACTTTTACTTCCTGTATGTGTGTGTGTGTAAGATTTTTTTTCTCACAGGAGCCAAGTATCTGAGTTCAGAGATGCAGTTTAGTATGGCGATATCAATATATGTATAATTCATACTGTATTACTAATTCAACTGACAGAAAAACAAAATGTTTCCAGGTGTCTTTTAACAGATTCACACATCTGCAAACATACATACATGCATACATACATACATACATACATACATAATACATACATACAGATATACATGCATGTATGTATACACACACACACACAAATGCATATATATATATGAAGCAATTAAAATGAGTGCTTCTTTGCCTCTAATGTTTGTTTTACAGTGAAACCAAGAAAAACAATGATCTACTGAGTGAGTGCAATTTGAAGATTAAAGATATTTTGTCTATGACTGAGGATGAAGCAGTGCTGTTGGCTGAAGAGAAAAACAGAAAGAGGGAAGAATTGCAGCAGGTAAATGAACCATTCCTAACTGTGGACATAATATTAAATCAGTGATAGGAGATATCTTAACAGACTACTAGATCATAGCATGCGAGGTCATGCCAGCTAACTTTGAACAGAAAATCTTTTTATATCATATTTTAACTAGAAATAAATGCCTGAACTCTTTGGAAGTCTTTCCTGCAATAACTACCATCCTTTCCTTGTGGAAATATGTTTCTCGTCCACTTACAGTTACTGAAACTGGAATTAAGTACCAATCATGTGAGATTTTTGTTAGAAAAAAAATAGTTGGTAATGTTATGGTTACTCAGAGCTCATCATCATCATCATCAATAATAACATTTAATTTCCGTTGTCCATGCTGGCATGGGTTAGATGGCTTGACAGGAACTAGAATGGCTAGGGGCCACACCAGATTCCATAGTCTGTTTTAGCTTGGTTTCTATGGTGGGATTCTCTTTCTGACATCAATCACTCTACAGAGTGTACTGGGAGTTTTTTTTATGTGGCACCAGCACCAGTGCTTTTTATGTGGCACCAGCACTCACCAATGCTTTTTATGTGGTACCTTGGTTTTAGGATCTCAATTCTCTTGTGGTAGGTAGGTCTTCTTGAGTGCAGCAATGTGCCACATATCTCAGTCCTCTGCCATCTCCTTTGTAAGGTTCAGCATTCTGAGGTATGGAAAGAAAATTGAATTGGTATTTTTTCTGGCTGTTGTATATAGTAAATAGATGTGCTGGTGCTTACCCTATCCAGCTTTGGTATTAGTCAATATCCCTTGATTATGTTCTATGAATGGATAATGAACTTCCAAAATATTGTCATTTGATAGACATTTTTTTTGAGAAAGTAGAATATGAAAAAAAGATCAAGAGTTAGCAAATGTGCAATGCAAAGATAAACTGCAATATATTACACAATAATGATCAGCTCATAATTTGTAGAGAAATCTAAAAGGAAGGCTTTTTACTCAGTAATGAGCTAACTTAGCCAAAAGTGGCATTGATGATAATCATTTTCTAAATATATTTATCAAAGTAATTATATAATTTAATATGCACCTCAACAAATCTTATACATGTAAATATGGAAAAATGGAGAAATGGATACTAAAACAAAGAGTGTGTATTTGAGACATCCTACATATTACAGGTTTTACAAACATCATTCATTATTTATGTATTTATGAGTTATTTCCTCCTGTTTCTATAATATTCCCCATTTTCCTTTGATTTTAGACCCGGTGTCTCCAGCATTAGAGACTCTAGAAATTTAATGGTTAATAATAAAAAAAGCCATTCATTGTAAAGTGTTGCAATGAAGTTCTAAATGTTGTATCATTATTATATCATTATTATACAGGCAATGATGAATCTGACGACTGATGCTAAAAGTGATGAAGATTCTGAAGATGTGGAGACTGAAGAACAAGATGTAGAAACTTCTAAAGTAATGAAACTTGTTCTGAAGCATATATATACTGAGTTTTAACACCAGGTTATTAGTATCACTATGCCTAAGTGAAATAGTATATACATACATTTATATATATATATATATATATAT
>NC_068991.1:39224691-39238540 GCF_001194135.2 Octopus bimaculoides | reverse complement strand
ATCCATCTATTGTTTTCATAATCGGTCATAATGTCTTACGTTTAAGATGATTCCCATGCTTTCCCTGATGAGAAGGTTACAATTTTAATATCAAAGATCCCTATGGATCACACAGGTTGTAATCCTTTGAAACATATGTAGGAATAAAGTATGCAATTATAACATGCGTTTTCTCCATTCCTTAAATTCTTAAATATACTCAAATACCCAAAATTTCAAGGAGTTCCTGCCTGAAAAACAGGAACTAAACCACAGTTATTTTGTGTTCTTTGCTACATTGGTTTCTATTAACCCATTTATTCTATCAGAAGAATTTTTATTCATTAAGATAGAAGAAATACACATAATTATATATATGTATATATATATGCATGCATGTGTGTGTGTCCTTTACAATGTCTTCTCCTTATGTTCTCTTGCAGCAAATGAAGAAATCTACTCTTAAAACTGTTTCATTTACAAACACAACTGATGAAAGTTCTGTTGAGGATGCCATCTCTCTGTCTTCTATGGACAGTGATAAATCCTTATCTGTAAGTTATATATTCTTTTCTACTCTAGGCACAAGGCCTGAAATTTTGGGGGAGGGGGCCTGTAAGTTATATATTATCACATATATTCTGATTAAAATCATTGAAACTCATGTCGCTTCTCATCTGTAAATCACACTGAAATAACATATATTGACCTTTGTAATATGAGTATCATTGAGTAGAGGTAAGTTTCCAGAGCAGTGGTACACTGGGGTACACTGTGATACATTGCTGCACTGTAAGGAGTATCTTGGTACACAGTGAACTTCTAAAAATATAAAGTTCGATAAAATCCATGTTATTACATGAATGTCTTGAATATGTTGTTTTCATAATTTAGTTGTATAAAAATGACTAAACAGGGTAAACAATAGTTTCCTTTAAGCAATACAAATTCATAGATGTGATATGTATATATCAACACTTATCTAACTCAGCATGACCCACTCAGGCTTGTATTGTGCTTTTAGAAAAGTAGATAGAACAGGGGATTAAGATCAATGACTCTGGGTTTTCATGTTATTTTGATTAATAAATAAATCAATTTTCACTTGAAAGAATACATCTCCGTTTTACACACACAGTTTGCTGAGTATTAGGAAAGCTGAACTGAGGTGGTTTGTTATTGCCTTCACTAGGAATTCTTAAAGATAGGATTAAAGTCTGGTTGTAATATTGGTTTCAAATTTTGACATGAGTGGAGGGGGCAAGTCGATTACATGGGCCCCAGTCCTCAACTAGTGCTTATTTTTATCAATCCCAAAAGATTGTTATTACATTTTCCAATATCTATTTCAACTTTTTTTCAAGGTTGTGAGCTGGCAGAATTGTTAGCACATCAGGCAAAATGCTTAGTGGTATGTTGTCTCTCTGTATCTTCTGAGTTCAAATACCCCTGAGGTTGAATTTACCTTTCATCTTTTTGGGGTCGATAAAATACGTATCAGTGAAAGACTGGGGTTGATGTAATCGACTTATGCCCTCCCCCAAAATTGCTGGCCTTCTAACAAAATTTGCAATCAATATTTATTTCAACTTTAAACACTAAAATGTTCATTATGTCTCTTGTTTCACATGTATGACAGTGTCTTAGTGGTGACATCATTAAATCTTGCTTTAATTATTTGTAATCCATTAATGATACAGTTGACTGAATGAATTTAATTGAATCAAATTACTTTTGTTTCAGGCTTTTACAACTAAATTGAATCCAGAAAATTTGAAAAAAAGACAAGAATTTCTACGTCAACAAAGAGACAAACTAATTGAAATGAAGAAGAATGAACGGCAAAAGCAACTGATGAAAGCAGAGAAAGATCAGCCGCAACGGCCAAAATCTGCTCGAATTGCCCGCTCTCTGCTGACCCAGAAGCCAGATAAAGTCTCACAAGAGTCAAATACTGTGAAGAATGAAGCAATAGCAATGAGGCAGGCGATTGCAAATCGAATTAAATTGGAAGTGATGTCAAAGAAATGAAGGAACTTTGAACCTGATGGATGATAGAATCTATCTAAGGAGAGGTTCCCAGCTCTAATTACAGTTATTTCCATGGTCTAAAGGCTACTACTTAATAATCCATGTAATTCTAAAGAGAGCAAGATATTCATAGAGTAATAGCCACAACACATTAATAATTCTTTGATTTCCATTCTTCACTTTCACAAATACCCCCCTGCACACACACACACACACACACACACACACACACACACATACACACACATACACACACACACATATACACACATCATATATTCTATAATTTAAATTCTCACTTGCATCCTAGTCATGTTATCCTCCTTCAGTTATTTGAGTCTCTGTGAAAATAAGTTTTAGAGAAAAAAATTTGATATTTCACCAAACACAAGAGTGAAAGAATGCAGTACATTTCCATGTAGCATAAACAACTCCCCACACCACCCAACTTACTCATTATTAAAAAACAACACTCGATAATTATGTGCAACTAAGTAGAAATGCACCTACTGGTGCAATAAACAACTGGCAGGAAAGCATTAAAAATAAATAAATAAATATATAATAATAATAATAATAATAATATAAACTATATATGTTGAATGTTTTTTTACTGTTGATTTTGCATTTCACACTGTTTTTTTATACATCTATTGAGATGCAAAAACATGCACAAACATACATACATACATACATACATACATACATACATACATACATACATACATACATACATGCATGCATGCATGATGAAGAATGTTACAGGTATCTAGGGGTGGATGAAAATATATCTTACAATGACACCTGTAATAAAACACGTGTCACTAAAGAATATTACAGCCGAATAAAGAAAATTTGGACCTCAGAACTCTCTGCATTCAATAAAACAGTGGCCCACAATGTGTTTGCAGTGCCAGTACACATAGCACCATTTAGGCTGCTTCATTGGATGCTTGATGAGATCTGAGCCATTAATGTGAAAACTCGAAAAATACTAACAAGCACCGAAAAATACTAACAAGCACACATAATTTCCACATAAACTGTGACATAGACTGCCTCTACCTAAAACAAAAACAAGGCAACAGAGGCTTAACATCGATCCAAAATACCTTTGAATATTGCATCATATCCCTTTGGCAACATCTTTTAACCACCAAGTGTCGAAGTGCATCCTTTGACCAAGTTTGCATACATGAGGCTGATAGCATCATAAGACTTGGAAGGCACCTCCTTGAGCAACACTCTTTGTCTAATAACCTAGAATACATGCCCAAAGAAGTTGCATGACTCTACCGCAATGTATCATCAAATGAAAGGATGAACCTATATGAGCAGAAGACTATGCATGGATATGTTAGTAGAAAGCTCCATGATGATAATAACATCGATCATCAAAGCAGTTTATCATGGACCAAAAGCCAGATTACTACTTCTCATTTTGAAAGGTATGTGTTTGCAATCTAGAAACAGGAAATATCAACCAAGTAACTGATGCACAAAAGGGATGGAGATGCAGGAAAAGCCTTAAAATGTGACAACCAATGCAGACTTTGTGGAGTTGACACTGAAGATATCACCTACACCATAAGCAATTGTCCGAGAATGTCATCACGGTTTTATGTACCAATGAGACATGATGTTGTAGCCAGGACACTCTATAATGAAATCCGTTGGAAGGATAATCCTGAGGACAAAGAAATAAGAACCCACAATATGGTAGAAGCCATAGCCACTCATAATAAAAAGGAATACTGGCGGAATGTACCAGTGAAGACCTCAATAAAATGTAAGCACAAGAGACCTGATATAAGGATTTGGGATAGGGAAGAGAAGTTGTGCGCAGTTGTGGAAATTAGCAGCCCAGTGAATGTTAATTTAAGGCTGAAGATCAGTGAAAAGGAGAACACCTATGCTGAACTATTGAGAAATCTGGAGTTACTCTATCCAGATTACAAGTTCAGGTTTATACCTGTAATTATTGGGGCTCTGGGATATGTAACACACTGCTTAAATACCAATCTTGAGAAATTAGACTTCTCAAAATTGGAAAGGAGAAAGCTAATTCGAAGACTACAGATCCAATCCATCAATGGAACTGTAAAAATCTGTAAAACTTTCCAGAAGTTTATCATTTAAATATATATGAACCTGTTTAGATATGCAACTATATTCATGAGAATACAGACATAAAACAAAACATACAATTCTGCACATATACATACATACATACATACATACATACATACATACAAACATAAATACCCTGTTGTTGATGTTGAACTTCCAATGAAGGAACCTTGGATCTAGGTTAGAAACTGGTTCTTTCTCAATTGGCAAGAAATCTTGAAATAAACTGAATAATGACATACATACATAAATATATACATAATACAGAATATGGGGGTTTAGTTCACTGGTGATCTAAATGAATATGTATGCTAGGTAAGTGCTACAACAGATTGTCAGGACTCCAAGCTTGTAACTGAGACAGGAGCTATGGAACCATTTTAGGTTTCTGATACAGCAGATTTATATTTGTGAAAGAGGACAACAAACGCCAAGGCATAACAAGTATTTCAAGTCATAGACATTATTGTTCTTAAATTATCTACAGTCTATACTATGAAAACACTAACACTGCATAAACTATACCCCTGGCCCTAACACTATAACTAGCTTGAACCTAGATAATATAATCCCCGCCTCTGAGGGAGCTTTATGCACCGCTGAAGCCAATGTTAATATTAATAGAAGTACTGATACTAACAATACTAACTCTACTATAACCACTAATACCTCTACTACAACTATTAATAATACTAACAACAATGCTACTACTACTACTACTACCGAAAATATTACTATTACTAATACTATTACCACAACTACTACTACTAATAATAACAATAATACTGCTACAAGTACCAATGCTACTACTAATAGTAACAATTATAACGACCACTCAGAGAGCGCAAACTTCCACCAAGGCAACACCAATGTCCTCTCAATGATTAGCCAGTGATCATTTCTAAAATGACGATATCTGAAATAAACTGGATTGCTCTCACAAACGAGAATGCTAAAAATGAACCCGACCACTCTCAAACGGAAAAATAATCCATATATATATATATATATATATTGAGTGAGAGGTGAAGGGGGGGGAGATGAAATACTAATACAGTGAAGGAGAAGTAGTGAGAGAAATAGCCATGACTGAGAGGGAGTGAGAGAAAGTAATGACAATGAGAAAGATGAAATGAAGTGGCAACGAGAGCATCATATGAATGAGAAAGGAATGGATGATAGATGAATAAAGAAGGAAGGAGTGAAAAAGCCAATAGACGGTGTTTGAAGTGTGAGTATATGTGTGTGTACAATGGAAATGGGATGGTAATGTTTCAATGCTGAAAATGTGTGAGTATATGTGTGTGCGTGTACAAAAGAACTATGTAAACATGTAAAGTAAAAAAATTGGAAAAATAATCCATAATCCTTGTCTGGTACCAGATCGATACCAAAATCTAATGAGACTGTGCCATTCACAAGGCCAAACATCCCTGAAAGTTTCATCCAAATCCATCCAGCAATTCTTGAGATATCTTGTCCTTGGACAAACAAACAAACACGACTCAAAACAATACCTCTGCTTTTACTAAAGTGGAGGTAATAATAATAATGGCAATAATGATAACAGCAACATCAATAACATGAACCAATCACCTAATACAACCCTAGCCTTTAACTTGTCTGCAAATAGCATAACTCCATCCCTCTCTTCAACTAACCAACTTAGAACAGATAACTGCAACTTCAGATCTGGGACTGATTGCCCATTGCAAGCCCACTGCAGAAGGTTCAACGTGGTATACCAATGCACTGTCCATAACCTCTTAAATAACTCCATTAGCTACTATATCGGGTCTACCATTAATTTCAAACAAAGATACTCTGCACATTTAAACTGATTTAAATATAAAGAGTATAGCAATTCCACATCCCTAACCAGCCACATACACCATCTAATTAATAGGAAAACACAATACAGGATATCCTGGGCTATAATAGATTCTGGTATCCCATGTCAGAGCCAACACTCCACAAGTGGACTCTGCCTAAAAGAAGCCCTCAAGATTTTAACTCACAACTCACCGCAATTACTCAACAAACAAAATGAAGGCTTCATAAATTGTAAACACAAATTTTTCTGCACATATAAATTTTTCCATAAGTCAAAGTGTAAACTTATCCCTCATGCATAACACTTATTTCCATATTTCCATGATCGTTATAATAGACCTATGCCTATCCCCTCATTATCTTCTCTATCAACATTAGTACCTTACAAGATAACTCAGCGGCATTTGAACTCAGAACATAAAGACAAATGAAATGCCACAAAGCATTTTGCCCAGTATGCTAATGATTCTGCCAAGTCAGTGCCTTAATAATAATAATAATAATAATAATAATAATAATAATAATAATAATGATTATAACATATACAGAAGCTTTAGTGGCAGTAGGGCCAATTCTGGCAGCATTAGCAAGCCTAATATTATGATAGTTAATAGTTAATAGGCAGCAAGCTGGTAGATTCATTAGCACACTGGGTGAAATGCTTAGTAGAATTTCATTCATCTTTATGTTCTGAGTTCAAATGCTGTTGGAGTCAACTTTGCCTTTCTTCTTTTCAGGGTCAATGTAATCGACTTACTCTTATTCCCGAAATTACTGGCCTTGTGCCAAAATTTGAAACCAATATTATGGTTGGTAATGAAGGCAACTCTAATAACAGAGATAAAAATAACAATAGTAATAGTAATAATAACAACAATAGTATTAATAGTAGTAGTAGTAGTAGTAGTAATAGTACCAACAGCCTTAACAATGGTGCCAGTCTTATGAATACTGAAATTGATAACCACCACAAGATGGCTAAATATAAAAATATAGGCAAGAATGTGAACAACCCAACTAACCTCTCTGAGAACAGGACCCCCATTTTGTCACCACTAGAACTAGAGATAATGCAAATACTAATAACAGTATATACAACACTGATGATACTCTAGAATATAGCATATATGAGGAAGAAGAATCTGATGGACCCAGTTTAACACTGTATAGATATCTTAGTAATAATACAAACAACAAAAATAGTGTAAAGGAGCTTAACAGGAAATGATGCAACTGTAAAATACTTAGTAATTGTCCGTTATAAAGCAACTGCTACAAATTTAATGCAGTTTATAAATCTATTTTTCTTAGCAAACAACAAAACTCTATCAGGATATACATTGCTGTCACCTTCCATTTTAAACACCCAATACATTGGCCCACCTGAGCTCTTTTAAATCTGTAAAACACAACAAATCTTCATTACTTCTCAACCCTCTTGCCTCTCCCCTTCTCTATATAGCATAACCCTTTCTTTCCCACATGCATTGATCACCATACCACACAGCTGGTGGCTAGTAAGTATATTTCATCTTGTAAGTTACCCCTCACCTGAAACTCAATGCCTCTTCTTCATACATAATGTTCCCCCTGACACCTGGTGGCTAATCTAGCTAACTGATAATTCTAATTTACTTACCCTATATTCTGCTGCTATTCATGATCTTCCTCACACAACCCCACTCAGCGTTTCCCTTCCCTACACATATTGGTACGGGTCACTTCTTTATATGTACCTTCTTCTAACATTTGAATGGTATATATCTATCTCTTCTCATGTTAGTTTTTATCTATCTTACTATTATCATGACCTTGTACTCTGCCTTTCTTCTTTTATGTTCACCTCTGTATATCTCTGACATAACTAATAAACCATTACTTCCTGTTAAGACTTTAGCTCATTCATCTTCCAATGATGGAATAGATTGCAACTATAATGTTAGCTGTTAACTGTTTGCAGAGAAATGCACCCTCTGCACATCTATTCTTGAAACAGCCATAAGAAACTATCTGTGCACCTTCTTCCTTCCTTTCTCCTTTCTTCTCATCCACCTTTGGATTCTATCTACAATGACATAATACCAATAATTCGGACTTACCAGCTTTACCTAATACCAATAATCTGGGCTTACTATATAACTTCTGGAGAATACTAGCATATACCATAACCATTATCATTTTATTGACCTCTTGTGATCTTTATTCCTGTAACAACCCAACCCTCCCATTTAAATGTATAAATGTCATAATCTGACCTGATACCAGTTGTTTGCCTGTTTATCCTTTTATTCGTGTGTGTGTATATGTGTGTGTGTGTCCATTGTGTGGCATCTAATATTGGTTTGTTTACATCCCTGTAACTTAGCAGTTCAGCAAAAGAGCTGATGGAATAAGCACCACATTTAAAACAATTAGTGATTTGTTTTACTAACACTATAAGGCAGTGCTCCAGCATGGCTACATTTCAATGACTGGAACAAGTAAAAAAATAAATTCTACTTGGAAGAAAGTTTTATGGAATTGTGAGAGAAACTTACTGTCAATATTATAAGTATCGTTGTTAAGCACTTGAGAAAGAGAATATATGTCAGGAGTATAAATTTTCTGTTCATGTATTGCTACTTGTCGAACTCAAGTGAAAGAAGAAATGAAGAAGTGTGTAAAAACAGTGAAGGCACAGTTTTATAGTACATAAACACCATAATACTGCACTGATAGTCTCAGTCACTTTAAATTATGATTCCATGTCATCTGGGAAAATTAACAGTTAAATAAATCGACTGAGAAAAGAAGGAAAGAAAACATTATGCTTCACAGAACAGCAATAAATAAACTAAGAGTTTGTATGAAATACACAGATTCTGATAAAAAATTTGCTAAATAGGAGTATGGGGTGAGATTTGTCTCATGGCATTTGAAAACTGTAAAATCTAAAGAAACACTTGATAATTATCCTTCTGTATTCCAACATCATAGAGTGGAGGGTGGTTTAGTTATGTAATGTATCTGTTTATGACAATGCGGGTAGAGCTGTATTTTGACTCTAGACTAAAAAGTGTGAAGTGAAGCAAAGGGGAGTCACTCTAAATCGTAACAAAGTTTGCTGAGTCAAATGACATGAATACTAACTGTAAAAAGAAAAATTTGTAAGGATTAAATGAAAAGTTTACATGCCTGAGTGACAAGTATTAACATAAACAGCTATTGTGTGGAAAGAATATGTTCACAGTAACATTCCTGAACAAAATAACTTTATTTTTGTTGTATAGAAAATACAATTTTGTGTACATAGTTTGTATTAAAACTACATCATATGAAATACCTCAACTTACATAAGCTGTATTTAGCACTTAAATATGACAAGGGTGATTTTCTAGAGAACCTCAAATATGGGCTAATTAATCCATTAGTCATGATACTAACCACTTGCCTACAATTATTAAACATACCACAAAAAATATCAATAGATACATTTCTTGCCTATCCTATATATATAAGGATATATTTAATAGAAGTTCTACATACTATAAAAATGCCTTATGAAGAAGAAGTCATTTGAATGACAAGAATATAAAACCAATACCAAAAATATCAGGTACACAACGAAATATGAGAATGATATGATTTAATCCACCATATTATATAAACATACCTACAAAAATAGTGAGGAGCTAACTAACCCTAATAAGTTCATACTTTTCTGTTTCTCGTAGATACCACAATGTAGAGAATCTCAAATTTTCAGCCAGAAACTATCCAGAATCACCAACATGGATGTAACTATAGAAAAACAACAACAAAAATTTCAACTGGGTTTTTTTCCCTTCATTTATGATATTTATTTTGGCTGGCTCATTAATTTCCATTTCTTTTGTCATTTTCTATGGTTACAATGTTCTATAAGTCATCTCTAAAGGGATTTTAAAAAGTAGTATCGTCTGTTACATAGCTATATCAATCCTTTTGTTCTCTCTCCCCAATTAACAAACCATTGTCAATATCACTACTGTTAACACCACAACCATTGTTAGCAGCAGCTTCTTTTCTTACTTTCAGTTTCTCCGCACGTAAACAAGTGTCAGGTTATAAATGTGTGTGTGTGTGTGTGTGTGTGTGTGTGTGTGTGTGTGTGTGAAACAAAAATAAGCTAAGATAAATAACTCAGCATGCTCAGTAGAGAAAATGATTGCAGCCAAATTGAAAAAAAGGTATCATAGACAGATGAGATCCAACAAGAATTAAAATACTCACACACACACACACACACATATACACACAATGGAGATGGACTACTACACACACGCACACATCTTTTATCTTTTACTTGTTTTAGCTTTTAGACTATGGCCATGCTGGGGCACTACTTTGACGAAATTTTAGTCAAACAAATCAAACCCAGTACTTATTTTTTTAAGCAGCCTGGAACTTATTCAATCAGTTTCTTTTGTCTAACTGCTAAGTTATGAGGACATAAACACACCAACACCAGTTTTGAAGTGGTGGTGGGGGACAAGCACAAACACAAAGACACACACACATACATACACACATATATTTATATATATGATGGACTTCTTTCAGTTTAACTGGTTCGTTTAAAAGTACCCTTCAATCGACAGGCAATATGCTGTGCTTGAGAAGATCTGTTGAGTCAAATGAAATCATAGCCGTGGCTGATGCCAGTGCTGTCTGACTGGCACCTGTCCTATTGGCACGTAAAAAGCACCATTCAAGTGTGGTTGATGCCAGTACCGCTTGACTGGCTCCCACGCTGGTGGCACGTAAAAAGCACCAGTCGAGCGTGATTGATGCCAGTGCCGCCTGACTGCCCCACTACACTCTTCGGAGTGGTTGGCATTAGGAAGAGCAACCAGCTATAGAAACATTGCCAGATCAGATTGGAGCCTGGTGCAGCCTCCTGGCTTGCCAGTCCCCAGTCAAACCGTCGAACCCATACCTGTATGGAAAGCGGATGTTAAACAATAATGATGGTGATGATGATGATGATGACGTTTTTCAGTTTCCATCAACCAAATCCACTCACAAGGCTTTGGTTAGCCCAAGGATATAGAAGACATTTGCCCAAGGTACCTCGCAGTCGGACTGAACTTGGAACTATGTGATTGGGAAGCAAACTTCTTGCCATGAAGCCATGCCTATACACAAACATATATAAATATACATATATATATATATAAAATGTTTATCGCCACACACACAGAAGCGTTAGCACGTCGGCGAAATGCTTAGCGGTATTTCATCTGTTGCTACGTTCTGAGTTCAAATTCCGTCGAGGTTGACTTTGCCTTTCATCCTTTCGGGGTCGATTAAATAAGTACCAGTTACGCACTGGGGTCGATATAATCGACTTAATCCGTTTGTCTGTCTTTGTTTGTCCCCTCTGTGTGTAGCCCCTTGTGGGTAGTAAAGAAATAACACACACACACACATTGCCAATGTATCATATATCTAAAAACGAAGCACCTAAAGTATAGAGCAGTAAAGTATATTCAAGTAATAAAGTAAAGGTTAATGCTCTATTACCAGAGACATAATTTTTATTATATATTTCTCTCCAAATTCTTCAGAGTAGTTTATCCATCTATAAAACTGAAAATGTTAAAAAAAAGGATATATCATTATGCATCCACACATTTCTTTCTCCTTCCCCGCTGACATACATAATACATGTGGAGGTGTGTATGTGTGTGTGTGCTATAAAAAAAAAACAGGCGAAAGCTACAATATCGCATGTAAAAGTTTTGTTTACACTTGAGTGAAGAGACAGAAGTTCACAATGACATTAATCAAAGCATGCCATCTATGGGCATTTCATCACAGCACCTTTCTTTGACAAATGACGTGTTCCAACTTTTCCAAGTCTTGATATAACAGTGTACAGTACTTTCTGTTTTAAACGAACAGCTATACTTGTTTAAAATATAACACTTTAAAATGATGGAATGATCGATAATTATAACTTTGGAGAGGTAGAATATAACTGTAAGGACACACCCACCCGCCCACTTTACACAAAACATATGCACGCATGCACACACACACACACATTAGTACTTAGACATTTACAAGTACACTAACATACTTATTAAATGGAAACTGATATTAGATCATAAGATTAAAAAAATAGTAACTTGCACGTTGTAATATGAATTCATGGATTTTTTTCCCTTTTAAGTGAAAGAGTAAAGTCTATTGATTGGTTGATAGTATATAGTTAAAACAGTAAAATGCATAAGTAGCAAATAGCTTTGGTGTTGTATATGCATTAAGGATTATATGACATTAAATAGGTAGGCTTAACCTTGCTGTTTTGCATACCTAGCTTTTCCTGTCTACCGCTTTAAACAATTTTTTCTTTTATTTATTTTTGGCTCAAATAGTTGAGCTGCCAATATGGCGGGTACCTGCACATGTGATGAACTTATCGGCAACATCAAACATGTGTGGAAGCTCACCTAACACAGCATCCTGCCTGACTGAAAGAGAAAAAAAGCAAATAAATAAATATATAAAAGAAATCTGGTTCCTACAATGAATTCTGGGAATCAGTTTCTCAGAAGAGAAGCTGTCTTCACACCTCAGCCATATAGATCGCAGCAAAATAACGAATTCCCCGCCAAGCAACGGAATTCGATATCGTCACAACAGCTGGACTTTGGAATTTTCTCACCTTTACCAACAAAACTTAAAGCTCAAAATTTTGCCAGTAACATCGCTTTTACTTCTACAACAACTGTGACGAACGGCACCAGCCATGAGGAGACTATTAGTTATACAAACAATAATTTAAATATGTCTAAAGAAGACACATACATGTCTGGTAAAAGTAATAAACAGATCTCTCGTCTTTACGACATCGTCCGTCGAAATTGTAAGCAACAGGCGGAACTGTTCGAAGACAAGGATTTTCCTGCAAACGATGCATCTATTTATTTTTCTCGTCATCCACCTTACCAATTTGAATGGAGACGATGCAGTGTAAGTTAAAACAATCAATATCTAACATTTCCACTCATCACATTTCACCCTTACCCTCATCTTGACTTTTTGATTCGGTTCTGGTTTTATTTACTTTGTTTCATTGTTATTATTATTTTCCACTTTTTTTTTGTTTGCTAGTACAACCGAAAAGTAATGATTTTCGTTAAATGTTTAGTAGTTTATTTTAGTGTATGTGTGAGCGACTTTTTTTCTTTTTAATGGGGAGTTATTGATTTAAAAACGCAATCTCAGTCTGGCTATTGTCAATGAGTTATTATTTATTAGGTATATACACACGTATACTTAGGGAGAATTATCGCTGATCCTTTCAATTTCATAGAAATTGGGGTAAATCAGTCGATGTGGATTTTTTTTTTAATTATGAGAGCTAGAAGATAGTTAAGAAAGATAAAAAAAGTGACTGATAGAGAGTTTAATATATTAACTTAGATATCCCCAGTTTTTTATATTACGTGAATCTGTTTGAACATTTTAAAAGGTATGTTGTCGGTTACCCCGCCCCCAGGTCAATTCAGATCGAACAAACACATTATCAAAGACATTCCGATCATGCCTGTCCTTCAGTAAACTTTTTACATTGATTACGTATGAAATTGAAATACATTATCCACGATTGTTGACATAAATAGGAAAATATTGAGCAAGTAATATATTTCTTAAATATAAGTATCAGCAATTTTAAGGAAGGGCGAAGTACCAGTGTTGAACTGGAACTTATTTTATCGACCTCGAAAGGATTGGCAAATTCGACCTCGACGAAATTTGAAATAATAATTCACATCCAAGGAATGCAAAACTTTCTCTATTAACTATGTCACCTTGTAACGAAACATAGCAAACTATAGATTGTTCA
>NC_068991.1:39216864-39224601 GCF_001194135.2 Octopus bimaculoides | reverse complement strand
CCTCCTTGATTAAGAAAACATACAAATTTAAATACAAATAATTTTATTTATTTAAATATAAACATTTGGAAATATATAATTGATTTGGATTCTAAATATAATATGCAATATAGAAGTTACGCATATTGAAAGGTAAACATGTATAAACAAAATCGTAATAAGATCGAACCGGGTACCACGTGGCTGGAAAGCGAACTTCTTGACCCATATGAATAAATATTTTTAAAAGTTAAGCTTCTTAGTGGCATTGTTAAAAATAACTAGAACATACACCCACACAGATTCATCTCTCCTGTACGTACACTAACACTGTTTACAAAATGTGCAAATAGACTATACAAAGTATTTTGTTCATAGAACTGTTTATTGTTAGCTAATGGACAAGTCTATATACATACATACAGACACAGTAATATATGTTTGCATACATAATACGTACATGCAGATAGACAAACAGACAAGTATTTATGTGTATACATTTCATACAAACACACAGAAACCGGTATGAATTGTTTGTGAGAGAGAGAGAGAGAGAGAGAGAAAGAGCATATCTACACATGTGTGCGCCCGTGTATGTGTATACACATACACACACAAACACGTATATCTATGTATATGTTTAAAGTATGTAAATAAATGTTAACTTTTCAAAACAGAAAAATGTATTGTATTTACTAAAAGAAATCATTACTTTTCCATCTGCAACACACAGTTATACAAGTGCCGATTAGAAAGGGTGCCGACTATGTCTATTTAGTAAGTTAGGGAGTCAGTTATGGCTATGGCTATTTACTGTGGTGAGCGCATCAGCTGTGACATGTTCACCAGGCTTCTTACGGTATGAGTGCAAAACGAAAGAGGTTTACGGACTTTTCACCCATCTCTACTGTTGTTCAATGCTGGAGTAAGTTTTGGTTATTATGGAGATTTCTGTACTCTAATAGAGGATGTAGACAATTCGATTACATTGATGTTATAAGCAGTCACACAACACGAAATTGAGGCTCTGCCAAAGATAATATAGGACAGAAATGTCTAGTGTGGTGTGGTGAAACACATCTCAGTTGTAGCAATTTCAAGAAGATTGTGTATGTGTGTATAACTATAATGTGTATGTGAGTGTGTGTGTGTATATATATATATATCATCATCATCATCATCGTCGTTTAACGTCCGTTTTCCATACTGGCATGGGTTGGACGGTTTGACTAGGGACTGGCAAGCCAGGAGGCTGCACCAGGCTCCAATCTGATCTGGCAATGTGTCTACAGCTGGATGCCCTTCCTAACGCCAACCACTCCGAGAGTATAGTGGGTGCTTTTTGTGTGCCGGTCAGGCGGTACTGGCATCGGCCACAACTACAATTACCATTTTTGATTTCAATTTGATTGTGATTTTGATTTTACTTGACTCAATAGGTCTCTTCAAGCACGGCGTATCCCCCGACGATTCAAAGGTATTTTTTAAATGGGCTGGTTATGCGACACTAGTATAGGCTATGGCTGTGATCTCACTTTACTTGCCGGATCATATTGTATGTAGGGTATAAACATACGTGTGTGTATGTTTAAAGTAGTATTAGCATAAGACAAGATAGAGGAGATAGAAAATAATAATGTTGAGAGTGAACAACTGGGAGCTTCTTTGGAATAATCTATTAAGGAGATCAGACCAGATCTGTGACTGAGGCATGGTCCTAACTAAAAAGAGGTTAAGAGGATGATGAAATAGCTCTATAGAGAGAGCCACAAAGGCTAAGAGACAGACTTAAAAACTAATTGAAAGGATGGGTAGCAAAGAGCAAAAGCAAATTGTAACAAAAGAAGCTAGATATCAGGTAAATCTAGCAAAAGGAAAAGCTGAGAGTAAAAGCTTTGCCCAATGTTCTTAGATGTGTGGATCAGAGAAAGGCATGAGATATTTCAGATTGCTAGGCAGTGAGAGAAAATCCTGACATTGTTGGGTTGAAGTGTGTTTGGAATGATAATGGTAGTCTTGCTTGTACAAAGAATGACAAAAAAGACTTGAAAGTACTATTATGTGAGGTTGTTGAATGAAGAGAATACATGGGACAAAGAGGGTTTATCTCAAGTAGAGACCCAACAGAGGGACTGGCCATTCAATTAGAAAGCAGTATGATGGATAGAGAGATTAAAGATACGAAGGAAAGGAAGGCATCCTCATCCATTAGGAATCACTGCTGAGATGCTTAAAATATCTGGCAAAATCATAACTCACATAGGAAATCAGATGCACAGCTGCATCATTGTCAACTACTAAAAGGACAAAGAAAATGCATTAGTGATAGGAAATTATAGAGGAAACTACTGAGGCATTAAACTGTTAGATCAGTTTACAAAGGTTACAGAAAGAGTTACAGTATAATAGATTAGAGAGAGAATTAACAGATGTGATGCAGTTAGGCTATTTTCCTAATGAGGCTGTTGCAGGAGACATATGTTGCCAGGAATAAGCCTCCATACAATACATTTGTGGATCTAGAGGTGTTTGACAGGGATCCTCTGCTGTGTGATCTGGCTGCCATTGAGAAAGCTTGGGCTATGTGAATGGCATTTGAGGGCTGTTACAATCCATGTACAGAATCAAAATCAGCAAGGTGAGAGTTAGTAATGAGTATAAGGATGAATTCAGTGTGAAGGTGCAGTACAGCAGGGGTCAATCTCAGCTCTCTCTGTTCATTATAATCCTCTAAGCCATATCAGAAAAGTTTAAGATATAGTTTTCAATTCCAGCAGAAACAAATCCTAGAATCGTGAAGCCTCAAAGTGAATTTAGCAAAGTTTAAAATAATAAATAGGAAGAAAACTGGAAGCTTGTGGAAACTCTCATTCTGAGAACTGAAATTCCAGGCATGGACACAAAACCTGGAATTAAAAACCCTGAAAATGAACTTAGCAAAGACCCAAGAATTAGTAAATAGGAAAACACAGAACCCTACTACTATCAGGAAAATGGCCAAGCTCTCTATGTAGTAAAGGATTTGGTAGAAATTCCATACAATGTATCCAATGCAAACTATGGACATACTTAAGGTGCAGTGGAATCATAGGCAAGTTATCAAAGAAAATAAACTTTAGTTATGGTAGACGTGGAGGAGCAATAAACACCAGCAGTGTATAGGAAATAGATGCTCTCAGATGCTCAGGAGGATTTCTCAAATTAGCTGATAGCTTCATATCTAGGTGACTTAATTGGTAATTGAGGAGGAAGTTCTGAAAATGTAGTAGCCAGAGTAAGAACAGGCTGAAGATAGTTCAGGGAAGTATTATCTCTTTTGATAACTAAAGATTTGAAAGGCAGACAGGCATGATACTTGTGTATAAACAGCAGTGCTACATGGTTGTGAGATGTGGGTCTGGAATATAGAGGACCTGTGGAGACTAGAAAGAAACTAAGCTAGCATGCTTCACTGGTTGTGCAATGTTAGCATGCATGGACAACAGAGTACAAATGTGTTGAGAGGAAAACTGAGCATAAGAGGAATCAGGTGTAATGTGCAAGAGAGTAGACAATATTGGTTTGAGAATGTAATGTGACTGGATGAGGATAGTTGTATAATCCTTTAGTATTCAGATTACTCTCATAATTAATGCCTATTTATTCACATTGTTTTGAATTAATCATGTAACGTCTTGTAACTTTAAGATTTTGATGAATGTGATTATTTATTTTTAAAATGACATTCAAGGGTAAGTGTGAGAGGCCAGACTTAGCCAATTTAATCATAAAACAGATAGAACATTTAGGCTGGATATGGCCAGTTTAAATGCTAAAAGAATAAAGAAGTGCTAATTACAGCAGAGAAAACCTGTGAATGAAGGAGACAAAGTAAGATGGGGAATGAGGAAGTGAAGACCAATCTTAGGATGTTTAGCTTCATGGAGGAAATAACAAAGGACTGAGGTGATTGATGATACACAGTGCCTCACGCACAGCATATTTCCAAAGGTCTTGGTCAGAAGTCATCGCCTTGGTGAGGCCCAATGTTCGAAGGTCTTGCTTCACCACCTCAGCCCAGGTCTTCCTGGGCCTACCTCTTCCACGGGTTCCCTCAACTGTTAGGGTTTGGCACTGTTATTTAAACTTATAACTGTTTTTAAATATCCACCCATCTTCTTGGATAGGTTTTCAGTATAATATATCTCAAGTGTTCCCAAAACTTTTTACTGCTGTAAAGATCCTGTGTGATCTTTTTTGTACTATGCAGCATTTTTAGATCTGACCACACTTTTTCGAAGCTCTTCCTCTCATTGCCTCTGTCTCAACAGCTGCTGTTAGCATGGGCACTATTTTATAAATTGACATTGCTTGTGATATACCCCTACTGTACAACATCATTGTACATATACTTCATAGAGTCTGTTCTGTCACAAACACTTTCTTACCGACAGATGTAACAAGCCACTGAACATTTTCCATCCTAGTTTTAACAAAACTAGTTGAGCCAACAAAGGAAATGCTGCATGGTCGTTTTATATGCTAGAAATAACTGACATATCTCTTTCTGATGACACACTACTATTTTAAGAAAGAAATGACTTGTTGTATAATTTTGAAAAAAAAAAAAGCAAGATGGTCACATCTGGAAATGCAATAGATTATAGTTCTGCTTAGTCAGGGATGATTGAAAACTTAATAAACAAAAACTTAGTGACTGAACTTTCATTAGAAACCTTCTGTGTTAATTAAATCATCTTACTATAACTTCAGGCTGACCAATATCTCATGAGAGGAATTTACTAAATGAAAACTGTAGGAGTGCACAAATGTGTATGTGTGTGTGTAAGTCCAAGAATGGGGATGTTTGTATTACATTACCAGCACCTCCATTCTTGTACTAATTGTAGCATATTCTGTGAGTAATAAATCCTCTGTAGAATTTAAGCTGTATGAAATGGTTTCCCTTATGGAAACTGTTCATTTTTATGCACTCTCTTAGTATTTGCAGAAGTGCTGTCTGAGGTAACCTCTCACTTTTCTAAATCCCCTTTGATCTGATTTATGTGTGTGTGTGTCTATGTCTGTGTTTATGCCTAAAAATCAATGTTTTTGTTTATATTGTGTCCTTTCACATCTTGTAACTTAGTGGTTCAACAAATAGACTTCAATAAAATAAGTAGCAGACTGAATTAAGAATTGCAGTGTGATATGTTTAACTAAAAACACATGAAGGAAATGCTCCAGCCTGGTTACAGTCCAATGTATGAAACAGATATTCTGCCTGTCTTATTTTCAAATTGGACAGATCCAGCCTCCCACACCAACCCTTTCTAAAAATAAACAATCACATCATTGAAATCTTGAAGCTACAAGATAATGTATGATTAATTCAAAACAATGTGAATAAATAAGCATTACATTTAACAAGGTTAAATGTTACAGGGTTAAAGAAGGGGACATAGACAAGTAATCAATGCAGTTTCTGCTTGTAGTATCTGCTACTAACCATTCCTATGCATTTGCTGCATCCAGTGATTTAATTTCAGTCTGTCAGATTCCTTCACTGCACCTATTGCTTACTCTAAGTACATAATATAATATTGAATTTCTACACATTAAGCAAGGCCACTTTGCAGATAGTGCTACATTTTTCTGTTCTGTTCTGTTCTGTCTCTCTTTCTTTTTCTCTCATTCTTTTCTTTCTCTCTCTCTCTCTCATTCCTTTCTTTCTCTCTCTCTCTCTCATTCCTTTCTTTCTCTGACTGCTAATAGCTAAAACTTTTTTTTTCACCCTACTTGAACTGGTTGTAAAAGCAACCAAATCTCTCTTTAATCACACCTTACACTCTCAAAATGTAAAAGAAAGGTGATTTCTAGAAAGATGGAATTCTCACAGTTGGAATTCCTTTAATCATAGATCTGGTCAATCAGGAATGACTTGGTGCTAAACAACAGCAATATTAGTGAAACAAAGTACCTTGTGGTATTTGTTCTGGCTTTTTACATTCTGTGTCAAAATCCTGCCAAGATCAATTTTGCCTTTCATTGCTAGTTTTGTGCCCAAATTAGAAACAATTTTATCTTTAGTTACTTGGACAGATTATTATATAAACAAAATATAGGTGCAGGCATGGCTGTGTGGTAAGACATTTGCTTTCCAACTACATGGTTCCAAGTTCAATCCAACTATGTGGCATCTTGGGCAAGTATCTACTCTTATAGCACTTGGCCAACCAAACCCTCGCAAGTGGATCTGGTAGATGGAAACTGAAAAAAAGCCTAATGTGTGTGTGTCTTTAATTTAACATCACATGATTGTTGTAAATGAGTGTCACTGTCATACAAGTAGTGTCATCCATATCTAGTATTCTGTGAGAATATGCCTGGCCATGGGGAAATATTACCTTGCTTGGCAACAGCTGGGAATGAGTGACAGAAAGGGCATCCATCTGTAGAAAATCTGCCTCAAATGAACTCTGTTCAATCCAGACAAGCACTGAAAAGTAGATGTTAAATTATGATAATGATGGAAACCTTTGTATCGGGTTTAAGGGGTGGCAGTAAGTATTGAAAAACCTACATACATTCACTTTGTCATTGTATATAGGTACAGGCGTGGCTGTGTGGTAAGAAGCTTGTTTTCCAACCACATGGTTCCAGGTTCAGTCCGACTCCAATGCACCTTGGGCAAGTGTCTTCTGCTATAGCCTCAGGCTGACCATAGCCTTGTGAGTGATTTGGTAGTCTGAAACAGAAAAGAAACCCGTCGTGTATATACACACACACACATATGAATGTATGTAAATACTTATGTGTGTGTTTTTTGTGTCTGTTTACGTCACTGTAATTTAGTGGTTCAGCAAAAGAAACTGTTAGAATAAGTACTAGGCTTACAAAGAATAAGTCCTGGGGTCAATATCTTCGACTAAAAGGCAGTGCTCCAGCATGGCTGCAGTCAAATGACTGTAACAAATAAATACAAAGATACTGAAGGAAAATAGATTTTATCCCAAATTTTAAAAAAACAATAAAAGAGATATATATCAAATAACAATCATAATATACAGTAATATGAGGGTAAGTTATTTAGGCGCTGAGCTGGCAGAATCGTTATTGCATTGGAAAAACTATTTAGTGACATTCTGAGTTTAAATGCCACCAGGATCGATTTTACCTTTCATCCTTTTGGGTGGATAAAATAAGTACCAGTTGAACACTGAGGGTTGATGTAATCGACTTACCCCGCTCCCACGAAATTACTACTCTTATGCTAAAATCTGAGACCAATTAGTTGTTAATTACTTGTAATACACTCACAATTTTTTTTTTTTTTTTGCAGTAAAATTAGTTGTTAACACAAATCACTATAAGTGCTCTCCCTTTAGTCATTGTAGCACAGGATTGAACTTGGAATGGCAGAAGCGTTAGCATGCCGGACGAAATGATTAGCGACATTTCTTTTGTCTTTACGCTCTGAGTTCAAATTCCGTCGAGGTCAACTTTGCTTTTCATCCTTTCAGGGTTGATAAATTAAATACCAGTTGCGTACTGGGGTCGATCTAATCGACTGGCTCCCTCCCCCAAAATTTCGAGCCTTGTACCTAGAGTAGAAAAGGTTATTACATTTACAATGAAGGTGGCGAGTGGCAGAATTATTAAGCACACCAGTCAAAATGCTTAGTGGCATTTTGCCTGTCATTATATTCTGAGTTCAAATTCCACTGAGACTGGCTTTGCTTTTCATCCTTTCAGGGTCAATAAGTACCAGCTGAGTAC
>NC_068991.1:39212001-39216012 GCF_001194135.2 Octopus bimaculoides | reverse complement strand
CTGAAACAATTAACCCTAACCCTAGGGTTAGGGTTAAAGCAAATAAAACGAAGGTATGGAGATTAAATACGCTTTACATCGCTTAATCAGCCAAAGGACTAAATGTAAACAACTGAATACTTGTCAGTGATTGGTTGAAATTATCGAAATAAGACAATTTTTTACATGAAATAAATTCGAATACAAAAATATTTTTCTGTTCTATAACACAAAATAGATAAGTATAAGAAGTTTGAAAGTCTTTCGGTACCAAAAACACTACGTAAAACATTAATGAAAAATGTGGCCCCCGTTTTAAAAAAGATCCGAAGGTCACTATGACGGCTTAAGTGCAGAAGCATAGATGAAACAATATGCTTTTAGGACCTTGTTTTTGCCAAGATGGACACTCAAGCACAGAAAAGTCACCAGCCATTTCAGTCATTTATCATCTCTTCCATGATGTTCAATATTCTGAGGCTGGTTTCCACTACTTTGTCCCACATATTACTAGGTCTCCTTTTTCTTTAGAGCCCATCCTCATTTAGCAATCCACAGCTGTCTTCATCCATTATGCAGCTATCCTCATCCACATGCATCACATGACTATACCAGCACAGTCTCTCGCACACTACATCTGATACCTCTTGTGCCCAGTTTTTCTCTCAATACATTTACTCTTTGTTATATATGTGCACTGATGTTGAGCATGCTAGCGTTCTTTCTAGTATTTGCATATCATCTGCTTTCATGGCTCACATTTCACTACCATGTAGTATTGCACAGGTATCATACAATCTGAGTAAGAGGCCTTTTGCTATCAACAGAGGTAATAGTTCTCTAAACTTTCTCCATCTTGTTCTTACTTTAGCAGCTATACTTTTGAAACCTCCTCCTCCACTATTAAGTCACTTAGATAATAAAAGCTATCTTCTACCTCTTGTGAATCTCCTCGGCATTTGAAAAACTCCATTTTCTCTGGGTTTTCAGTATTTATTGCTCCTGTCGATCAACCACAGACAAAATCTACTCTCTTTGTTAACCTTCCTGTGATATCATTGCATCTCTTATGTGTCCATAATTTGTACCTAATACACCAGATAGAATCTCTGCCTAAACCCTCTTTACATTTAAACAGTCATTTTCTTGAAGGAAGTAGCATCCATTCTGTTTTCCTGCTTACAAAAACATTGGTCATTGCTAAGTTAATTTTAAGGCCCTTTGATTCCAGGTTTCCCTTCCACATTTGGAATTTCTTTCCTAATTCTATTACAGATTCAGTTACAAGAACAAGGTCATCAGCATTGAAGTGTTCTCATGACTTCCAGTCTTAAAGTCCTCTGTTATGGCCTGAAGGACTAGGATAAAAAGGAGAGTAATGAAAACCGGCCCCTGGAGTGAATTCCTACTGGCACACTAAATTTGTTGTACTCATTGCTAGCTCTCACTTTACTGCCAGCACCCTGGTACATGACATGAACAGCTCTCACCAGCCATTCATGCAGCTTATGTAACTTTCATGACCTGGTCCAGCAATTTAATACTTCTGTAATTACTTCTCTCTAAGGCATCTCCTTCATTCTTGTAGCAGTTGATTATAATGCTGCTACACCAGTCATTGGCTTGTGCGTGTGTGTGTGCGTGATGTTCAACATATGCACTAACTAGAGATAGAAAAGAACAAGTTCGCTAACAGACTTTGAACCATGTACTATTTGCAGGATGACCTATTACTGATGTTATTCCTGGCCATTTTTTTTTTCAAATTAGATATTTTTTAAAGTTTTATCTACTTGTTTTGTCTTGGACACTATCTTCCTGCTGATCAAATAAATGTCTCACCAATCCAGTGAAGAAACCTCTATATGGTCATTTGACCTCTTAGAAATTGTAGCTGAATCTCCCTCAAACCACACGCTAACATTTAAAATTTAAAAAAAAAGAACACTGAATACATGCATTAATATTAGATATTGATATATAATTAATATATTAATATATAATTAATCATATATTAATATTAGATATTAATATATGTCTGAAAAAAGACAGGATGGTCACAGCTAGACTGCCTTTAATCCTAGTCCTGCTTGTTTGTTGTTGTTTAAGCCCAGAACTTACCTGGAGTCTAAACATCACTAACAACATAAATGGCTAACATGGAGATAAATCAGCTACGGGCAGTATTCATACATAACCATCTGAATTAGAACTGTGTGATCATCTCCCTGCCCTGAAACTTTTATTAATCTGTTAAATTAAAAAAAATAAAATTAACATTTGAAATCAGCTCATTGTTTTAATTCTAAAACTTCCATTATTTTTAGGCTTTAAGCAAGTTAACTGGCATACAACCAAAGTTTTTTGTTGATGGTATTGGTGGCTTTGATGTTCAGCAAGGACAGTTGGGTGAGTACAAAATTGATTTTTGAATTTTTGGGGTTGTTTTGGTGTTGTGTTAGCCATCCATTTAACTAAAGAGATTATGTAAGAAACTGATAAATCTCTGATTGTCATGTATGTGTAACTTACATGACACCAAAACCAGCCATATGTATGACATAGCCATACATAACATAACCTTGTTAAACAGGAGAAATGGCACATCTTGTGTTGCAGGCACCAAAATAAATTCATCTTCAAAAAATAATCTGAACTACAAACAGGATAGACAATGAACAATGCAGCAACAGCTGTATGGACAATGAAAATTCAAAGATACCGACAAAATAGTAATGGCACTTCCACACAGAAAGAAAAAAAACAGATACACTCATTCTTAGAGGAATACAATGACCATCAGCTAATTCAAACCAACAGAATCTCACACACAAACAACATACACAGGAATACACTTCATAAGTAAAAAGATCACATGAACAAAAACGTAATAAAACCACTGTACCATAAAATTACCCTAAAACCCCATTTAACCATAAAAACAGTATACAAAGTGGATGATCAGCAAACTGTGAAAACAAAATTGCTGTATGTTTTGAGAAGTAAATCTGATGACAAAGTAACATAAGTAATGAAGTGTAAATAAAACTTGCTTCTTTTGACAAACATAATATCTGCTTTAATGAATTTCATAAAAATAAACTTGATAAACAGAAAATTTTCCATGAATATAAATAAGTATCTTTAACAAATAAGTTCAAAGAAAATCACCAAAACAATAAATAACCACTAGAAAGACCAAAAAAATTAACCTATCCTGATTTTAACAAACATCTTTTTTTTTTAATTGCAGGAGACAGCTGGCTTTTGGCTGCCATAGCATGTCTAGCCACACCTGGATGTTCAACTCTCTTCCATCGTGTTATTCCACTTAACCAAAGTTTCAATGTCAATGATTACTGTGGTGCATTTTATTTCAACTTCTGGCACAGTGGTAACTGGGTAGAGATTGTAGTAGATGACTATTTGCCCACCTATGAAGGACAGTACTGCTTTCTACATTCCAGCAAAAGTAATGAATTTTGGCCAGCTCTTCTGGAAAAGGCTTATGCCAAGTAAGAATTTCGATTTGATCTTTATTTTAGTCTTTTAGTTTCTTTTGAGTCAACAGTACATAACTGGACCATAATCGTTGTTTTGTTTAGCCCCAGATCATGCTTGAATTATAGGATACAGCTAAACTACAGGTATGATATTTGTGAGTGATAAGGTTGAGGGATGAGTATTAAGCGAGTTATTTATGGAGGCTTTAAAAAACTTGTTATAAGAGAAATGGTAACTGCTTCCTAAGACAATCTGCAAGTTCAATTCCTGTTTAGTGCTTGTCTCACACTTTTGATTATTTCTTTTATATTATAGGAAAGTGGGTTATACATCATTAGATGTATACCTGACTTTCCTATATAAAATTAGAAATTAAACGGAACGCTGAACTCCAGACTATCAACTTAAACAACATTTATTCAGGTGGTAAATATATACATCTTTAGCTCTTGTTTGTTGTTACAGCTTCTGTGTGTGTGAGCATTGTGTTTGGGACGTTTGGTATGTAGATGTAAGCGAGCTGTCGAC
>NC_068991.1:39204149-39210319 GCF_001194135.2 Octopus bimaculoides | reverse complement strand
TATATTATAGGAAAGTGGGTTATACATCATTAGATGTATACCTGACTTTCCTATATAAAATTAGAAATTAAACGGAATGCTGAACTCCAGACTACCAACTTAAACAACATTTATTCAGGTGGTAAATATATACATCTTTAGCTCTTGTTTGTTGTTACAGCTTCTGTGTGTGTGAGCATTGTGTTTGGGACGTTTGGTATGTAGATGTAAGCGAGCTGTCGACCGTAAGTCCGAAAGATGGTGAGAGACAGCTAAACACGTCCATGCTCAATCACTGGCCAGCAAGAAAGAGACAGAATTAAACGGGAAAGCTTGCTTGTTGAATTCCACACATGCGTGAGACTACGCATGCGCACGGCGTTAGTACAATATCATGCATTTTGTAAGCAATAGGATACAAATCTCCAAGATGCAACTTCATGACATTTCTTATGGTAAGTGGAACAAGGGAATGTCTGAACAACTTAGCCAGAATAAATACCACAGTATTTTCATTTGATTACTCATTTATTTTCTCACTGAAGTGTCTGTCTTTCACAGATATACATTGACAAAAGAGATATATGCAAATACATAAGCACACACAATGGGCTTCTACATAGTTTCCTTGTACTAAATTTCACTAAGAAGGCATTGATCAATCTAAGGTTATAGTAGAATACATTACTTACCTAGTATACCAATCTGTGGGATTGAACCTAAAATAATGTGGTTGTAAAGCAAACCTCTTAACCACCAAGTCATGCCAGCTTCCATATTTGGCCTTCATTTATTAACCATTAACTTGGAAAAGAATCAACTCACATTTGCCAAATTAGCTCACATTAACAAAGATGGAGCTTTCATTGATGCTCCAGTTAACCAATGGAAACGTTTCAACAGGGCTATAGATTGAACTTTGGACAAGATTTTTCTCCGACACTTGTACTTATCTCCCATGATGGAGTTTATCTTAGATCTTTTCATATTAACTGGTTTTGAGAACTATTATCCTGGATAAGCTTTTGTACAGAGAAGGATTTGAACTTGAGACTGAGAACTAACACAACACTTATTAGTTTACAGCACAGTTTACTACTCCTTCTTTGAGTATACAGGATTTGAAGCCTCTTTCTGACCTCTCCTACCAACTGATCAGTTGATGTGAACAGTGATTAGCTGACTTACATGGGCACTCGTTTAAGGACTTCTCAAGTTTGTCACCATTTTTACTAGATTTTTTTTCTCTGATGATAGAAGGTGGGATTTAATCCTTTAGCATTTAAACCAGCCATATCTGGCCCAAACAGTCAACCTATTTCGTGTTCAAAATGGTTAGATTTGGCCTCTCACATCTACCCTACAATGTCATTCTAAAAATAAACAGTCACATCATCAAAATTTTGAAGCTATGAGATAATACATGATTAATTCAAAACAATCTTCATCATTATCATCATCATCATTGTTTAACATCTGTTTTCCATGCTGGCATAGATTGAATGGTTTGATAGGAGCTGACCAGGCTCCAATTGTCTGTTGTGGCATGATTTCTATGGCTGGATGCCCTTCTGAATGCGAAAAATTTATGTTCCCATGCTGGGAATTGAACCCGGGCCACCTGGGTGAAAGCCAGGAATCCTAACCACTAGACCACAATAAATAATCATTACATTTGACAAAATAATCTGAATACTAAAGAGTTAAACTCTAAGTTCCAAAGTAGATACCACTAGGTATCATACCCAATGCTGTGCTATTCTGCCAATCCATCACCTTGGACAAATGTGTATGCACATACCCCTCAGGCCCCACCTTGGGTCTGCCCCTGTGCAATCTTTCAGGCTCAGTTCATGTTAGATGTATTTAAAAACCAGAACACTTGGAGATACATAACGTGTTATATAAACCTGTCTGAAGTTGAGTGGGTAGAAGCCAGTCAGATGGATTTTACCTGTAATTCTGAAAGGCTTAACCTTGTCACATGCTATGCAATGTGATTCTATTTGGGGATTACATTAACCCTTTAGCAGTCAGATTATTCTCCCAAATGTAAAGCTTATTTATTCACATTGTTTTGAATTAATCCTGCATTATCTTGTAGTGTTGAGATTTCCATGATGTGATTGTTTATTTTCACAATGACATTGTAGGGTAGGTGTGAGAGGCTTGATCTGGTTGGTTTGAACATAAAATAGGTGGAATATTTGGGCCAGATATGGCCAGTTTGAATGCTAAAGGGTCAAAGGTGTGTGTTTGTAGAATACTGAACCAGTTACAATTCAATAAGCAGATACATAATAATTCAATGAGTTGGTTGTGGTAAATTCATTTATTTTACAGTCCAGTGAGAGATAAATATCATTTAATCCACACAATTGCAAAAAGCTACTAGTAGTTTCATGCTTTTAAGATACATTAAATTGGCAGATTATATAACATGCATCAGGCGTGGTCCCAGGAATTTTTCAAAGGGAGGGCACAAGGTCAAAAGGGAATACAATTCCAGGGGAAAAGGGCGTAATATCATTATTTAGAAGGTGCACTTCTTTTCTTGAGAGGGGGAACATACCCCTCAGGCCCCACCTTGGGTCCACCCCTGTGTATTGTATCTCCAAGCAATCTTTCAGGCTCAGTTCATGTTAGATGTATTTAAAAACCAGAACACTTGGAGATACATGGTACATTATATAAATCTGTTGACTTAATATATCCTAAAAGCATGAAACTATTAGAAGCTCTTTTGTAATTACATATATTAAATGATACACATATATTCCTTTTTAATATAGGTGCGAGGCCTGAAATTTTGGTGAAGGGGGCTAGTCGATTACATTGACCTTGAAAGGATGAAGGTCAAAGTTAACCTCATTGGAATTTGAGCTCAGGATATAAAGATAGACAAAACGCCACTAAACACTTTGTCCAGCATGCTAACAATTCTTCCAACTCACCTTGTGTGTATATATATATATTCATTTACATGTTTCAGTCATTTAACTGCAGCCATGCTGGAGTACCGCCTTTAGTCGAGCAAATCGACCCCAGAGCTTATTCTTTGTAAGCCTAGTACTTATTCTATCGGTCTCTTTTTGTTGAACCGCTAAGTTACAGGGACATAAACACACCAGCATCGGTTGTCAAGTGATGTTGAGGGGACAAACACATACACACACATATATATACATATACAACAGGCTTCTTCCAGTTTCTGTCTACCAAATACACTCACAATGCTTTGGTTGGCCCGAGGCTATAGTAGAAAACACTTGCCCAAAGTGCATTGCAGTGGTACTGAACATGAGACCATGTGGTTGGTAAGCAAGCTACTTACCACACAGTCACTCCTGCGCCTATATATTTATATATATCTTAGCATTTGATTTTATGTAAACCTATATATAAAAACAAACATTAAATTGAAGGATCACTCAATATCTTTCAGTAAAGATATTTATTTCATTTTTACATTGGACTGTCTGATGAAGGCTACATAAGCTGAATCTTTAGAAGAGCTGTTAGCTTCTTTCTTGTCAAAATGATGCGTGTGTGTGTGTGAGAGAGAGAGAAAGAGTGATTCATTTTTGTTCATTTGATTCCCTTTCCTGTTTGTTGCTTTTCTGTTTTTATTCTTTTACTCTTCAAATTTCCTTTTTATTTCTTATATTTCTTTGTCTCTTTTTCTTCTCACTCCTCCTCTGTCTACCTTCTGCCTGTAGGATTTTCTTTACTCTCCCTCTCTCTCCTTTTCTCTTTCCTCCTCCCTTTCTCCTTGTTAATATTCAACAAGCATAGGCCCCTTTTTATGTCTCCATTCCCTTCATTTTCTTTTTCTTTTTTGATCCTTATTTTTAACTCCCTGTTAAGGTTTACATTCATTTTCTGTTATTTAGTTTTGATTAAAACCCAAATCAATCCTGATTGAGCAGACTAATGATTGTTGTGCCTGCCATGACAATCCCATCCTTTTTATTGTAGTATATTTAATACTACATTCTCCATTTCTAAAGTAGGAGTACGATTTGACTGAGATTTAGCTGCTATTTCTAACAGTTGGAGTTACAGAAATGGTTATGTACCTTATCAACCATCATCATTTTACTTTCACTTTCTCTGATGGTATGGGTTGACCAAGTTGTCATGATCCAAGTCCTTGTTCACAGTTACTGCCCTTCTAGACAGGTCAGGACTGAGTCTTACTTATACATCCCTTTCTCTTCCTCTCCCTCTCTCTCTCTGCCAGGTAACCATGTACCTCCTCTATAGCAAGACACCTGTTTCTGCCTCTCTTTCTCTTTGTCACACTCTAACCTTTCATCACTTCTAATGTACCCTCCCCTCTCAAAATTCCTTGTCTTGCAAGTTACTTGGTGACCTTGCTGTGCTAGTGCCACGTAAAGAGCATCCAGTCCACATTGCGAAGGGGTTGGTATTTGGAAGGGCATCCAGCTGTAAAAACCATGCCAAAACTGACCTTGCCTGTGCTGGTGTCATGTAAAAAGCACTCAATTCACACTACAAAGTGATTGGTGTTATTAAGGGCATCCAGTTGTAAAAACCATGCCCAAAACAGACACAGTAGCCTGGCTGGCTCCTGTCAAACTATCCAACCCATGCCAGCATGGAAGACAGACATTAAATGATTACGATGATGACAATGATGACTTTCAACCTGGTTTCTACAGCTTGATACTCTTCCTGTCACCATTCACTTTACAGAGTGTACTGAGTGTATTTTATCATAGCTCTGTCATTAGAGAAGTTATCATGTTATCAATAAAACTAAAAATCCTATAATCTAAGTTCATACCCTGCTGTGTTTAACTTGGATTTTTCTTCCCTCTGGGTTTTAAACTAAGAAGTTAGCTCCACAATTTATAAAACAAATATCGCCAATAATCAGGGGAAGATTCAGTTGACCATAATTCCTCCTCACCAAATTTGTCACTGTGGGTACCTGCATTGCTGTGGAGTTAAGAAGTTGTCTTCACAATCTTGTTCTATATTTGACCTTATTGTTTGTTCCCTAGGGCAACTGTTTTCTCCTATGACCTTGAGTTAACTAAAAAAAACTTGTGGCTGAAATTGTGTGGGTGGAAGCTTGTGGCATAGGCTGTACCTGATTAGTCATAGCTTCTTGTTCTTTTGTACCAACAGTTTCAGGAACCTTGCAAACTTCATTGGCATATCCCTTTCCATCTCTAAACCCTGCAAACAAAAGCCTGTGCCAAAATAAAAAAGGAAAGCAATTTCTTCACTGTGAAGGGCTGTAACCCAAAATATCCAAAAAATGTTTCTAATATGTTGATTGTTTTAATGATTCTCGTTAACCGAAACCACCACTTGGTTCTTCAGTTTTTAGCAATTATCGAAGAAAATATAATTTATTTTCCTTATCTTTTGTTTTATTACCTTCCTTTTTGTAAATTTATTATTTAGTTTTTTTTTCTTTTCTTTTTTCCCCTATTTTGTTTCTTTCCGCTATTTTTTGAAAATTTGATTTCACTAAAGAATGTACGGATCCTATGAAGCTCTCAAAGTGAATGTTTTTGAAGATGTCCTTGCTGATTTAACTGGTGGACTGATAGAAAGCTACAAGCTTCATGGAGCCAATGCAAATGTTCCAGAAAACATCATTAATATTCTCTTTAAAGCTCTCGATAGATATTCGATTGTGGCTTGTGGCATAAACGTAAGTACATATGACAAAATTATATTTCCCAAGAAGGGATCATCATCATTGCCATCATCATCATCATCATCATTTAATATGTTTTCCATGCTGGCTTGGGTTGGACGGTTTGGCTGGAGTTGGTAAGGATGAAAGGCAAAATCAACTTACTTGGAATTTGGCACTCCGTCGCTTACAACGTTGAGGGTTCCGATCAGTGGAACAGCCTGCTCGTGAAGTTAACGTGCAAGTGGCTGAGCACTCCACAGACACATGTACCCTTAACGTAGTTCTCGGGGATATTCAGCCTGACACAGTGTGACAAGGCTGACCCTTTGAATAACAGGCACAACAGAAACAGGAAGTAAGAGTGAGAGAAAGTTGTGGTGAAAGAGTACAGCAAGGTTCGCCACCATCCCCTGCCGGAGCTTCGTGGAACTTTTGGTGTTTTTGCTCAATAAACACTCACAACGCCCGGTGTGGGAATCGAAACCGCGATCCTATGACCACGAGTCCGCTG
>NC_068991.1:39158200-39203413 GCF_001194135.2 Octopus bimaculoides | reverse complement strand
TATATATATATATATATATATATATATATATATATGTATGTATGTATATAGTTAATGTGGAGAGGGGCTCATACATGTAAAACATGGTTAAAAGAAACTTAAATCAACTGAGATTATCCAAACAAATAGTTGACAAAAATTCCTTCTACGATTGCTTAAATCGAAGGACAGCAAACAAGGGAGATAACTTTAACAAGGCAAATTGAAGTGGATCTGGTCTTCAGAGCCAACTGATTAAAGCAATGAATATGATTTAGTATTATAAGATCTCCTTAGCATGAAAGCAAGATTTTTTTTTGTTCATAACTGAGTCTGAGCCATTGAATGAGTTTCTGTGCATCTGTTATACTCTCAACCATTCTTTGAAATGTGGACTAAAAGGTTTGTAGTCTTTATTTCTTAGGAAATTAACACTCCACAACAGATGCAAGTTAGTATGTTAGACTCTAGATTGCAGTGTGAGTCAGTTTGAAAGTAAATGATATCAGCTGAATCATATCTTGACTGTTCAGATATGTTATCAAGGCGAGCAGGCTTCAGTAACTGACCTTGTTTAGGGGCAACAGCAGTAATTTACATTGTTAATATACATCAATGGTTAGATTTGAAATCTTGTGTAAATTTACAACCATTGTGATATTATTCTCGCGTTTTAAAAAATTTCTTGTTTTTTAGTCAGGAGGAAGGCGGTACCTCTGACCAATTACAGTACATCAAAGGCTGGTGGGAGGGAGGGAGATATCCTCAAGCCAAAACCTGGCCTGACTGCTTGCACTCTGCTAATACCTCTCAAGATATCAGCTAGGTGACAATTTAAGTCTACCATCCAAGTATTCCAGGGCAGCATTTGAATTCAGAATGCACAGTCAGAACAAATACTATAAGGCATTCAGTGAGATGTTTTTACAGCTCCTTCAATTCATTGCCTTAGACTGGTACTTTTCCATCAATACCCGGAAAGATAAAACTCTGAGTTGACTTTGGTAGATTTCGAATCCAAGTATAGAGAGTTGGAACAAATACTACAAAATATTTTGTCTAATACTCTAATGACCGGCAATTTGCCACCTAAAGTGGGAGTGTGTGTGCGTGTGAGCAATTGTGCTTAAATTCACACCATTTTAAATTTATCTATTCCCTTTTCATTTTGATCTTTCAGTCATTGTCACTGGATGAGAAACAGCTTGAACTTCCAAATGGTTTGTTGTCAGGTCATATTTATAACATCACTGATTTGAGGCAGGTAATATTTAAATTTTTTTTTTTTTTTTTTTTTTTTTTTTTTAGATAAATTTCAGAAACTTAATATTTTATTTAGTAGTTTTCTATGTGAATGGACATACACACACATCATCATCATCATACATCTGTTTTCCATGCTGGCATGGGTTGGACAATCTGACAGGAGCTGGCAAGGCCGAGCTACTCAGGTTTTGTTGTCTGTTTTAGCAATGCTTCTATAGCTGGATATCCTTCCTAATGCCAACTACTTTACAGAGTGTACTGGGAGCTTTTTACATGGCACTAGCATCAACATCATCATAGTTTGATATCTGTTTTCCATGTTATCATGACACATGAAATTTTTCGAGCGAGATCGTTGCCAGTGCCCCTGGACTGGCTCTTGTGCAGATGACACATGAAATGCACCATTTTGAGCGTGACCGTTGCCAGTGCCGCCTGGCTGGCCTTCGTGGGATTTTCGAGCAAGATCGTTGCCAGTGCCCCTGGACTGGCTCTTGTGCGGGTGGCACATAAATTGCACTATTTTGAGCATGGCCATTGCCAGTACCGCCTGACTGGCCTTCGTGCGGGTGACACGTAAAAGCACCCACTACACTCTCGGAGTGGTTGGTGTTAGGAAGGGCATCTAGCTGTAGAAACTCTGCCAAATCAGATTGGAGCCTGGTGTAGCCATCTGGTTTTACCAGTCCTCAGTCAAATCGTCCAACCCATGCTAGCATGGAAAGCGGACGTTAAACGATGATGATGCTATCATGGGTTAAATAGTCTGAGTCATTTTTTGTTATTGACTGGTGCTCATATATGTCATTAAGCTTAGATTCAACTGCTGGATGCTCTTCTGTTGTTAACCACAATACAGAGTGTACTGGATGCATTTACTCATAGTGACCAATGATGGATAGGACTAAAGAAGCCTCACAACCCTCCTGTTATATATCACTGTATCGACCAGACTATCAGATGTTGTCATACACCATTGATTACATTGCACTTCCTTGCATTGTTTTAGCCGTCAGATGATGGTCCCCTGCTGGCTAGTGGACAGGACAATATTACCCCTGAATGGAATGCCAGTCTGTTGTAAGTTTACCTATTTACAACTGAGTGAACAGGAGCAACATGAAATGAAACATTTTACTTAAGAACTCAACACACCTCCTGGTCTGAGAATCAAAACCACAATCTTGTGAGTGCAAGTGCAATAGCCCCTACCTCTAGGCCATGTGCCTTCACTAGTAGAGAAGTTTGTACATATGTGATGTATATTTTTTTGTTACTGCATATGTGCATATACATGTAACCATATAGTCTCTTTCTTGTAAATAGTTATGCATATGCATATTCGCTGCTTTCCATTGCAGCTTTTACTGCCCTCGGATCAAGGAAATCGCTCAGTCACTCTGATAAGGATTCGAAACCCTTGGGGTGAACATATTGCCTGGAATGGACCGTGGAATGAAAGGTAATTCAAATTTGACATTTTCTTATTTTAATTTTCTTTAATTAATTTTTTTGCTTTTTAGTTTAACATATCATTACTTTCATTCGTATATTTATTGTTATATCATCTTTCCTTTGATAATTTGTTTTGACTTCCAGATTACAATGTGTTTATTTTCAAATTCTTTAGGTCTGTTGAATGGAACAGTATTCCTAGTGATGAGAGGGAAAAATTAGGACTAGTCTTCAATGATGATGGAGAATTTTGGTATGTATTTTTTTGTGTGAATTTTTTTTCTATATACATATATTTTATTCTCTCTGTTTGTCTGTCTGACCGTCTGCCTCTCCTTCTTCTCCTACTCCTTCCCCCGCTCTCTCTTTAAATATATAAATATATATAATGTTTTATAATATTTTGTGTATCCAGGATTGATATGTATCAGTCATATGCTGTATTATTATTATTTTAATTTCATGTAAAACAGCAGGCTGGTGATTATTGTTAGAGCTCTGGAAAAAATGCCTTGCCACATTTGTCCAAGTTCAAATCCTGTGGAGAACAATTTTTCCTTGCATCTCTCTGGGGTCAATAAAATAAGTATGAGTCAAGTGCAGGGATCAATGATATTGATTGATCTCCTCCCTTCAAACGTTGTCCTGGCACCTAAATTAGAAACTTTTATTATTATCATTATTACTTTTTGATGTTTCAAGTAAAATATAAAGGTGACAATTTGCTTTAGGTTGCTGGCCCACAGCCAAATTGTTGATGGTTTGTATCTTGCTTTTGACACAGAACATATTCATGAAAAGTATACCTTAACCCTTTAGTGTTTAAACTGGCCATATGGGGCTGAAATATTCTATCTGTTATGTGAAAACTAACCAGATTTGTCCTCTTACACTTATCCTACAATGTCATTGTAAAAATAAACTATCACATTATTAAAATCTCAAAACTATTAGATGATGCATGATTAACACTTCAGCATTCAGATTTCTCTGCCAAATGTAATGCTTATTTATTCACATTTTTTGAATTAAGCATGCATTTGAGATCTCAATGATATTATTGTTTATTTTACACTGACATTGTAGGGTAAGTGTGAAAAGCAGGACCTGGCCAGTTTGAACATAAAACACAGATAAAATTTTAGTCTAATATGTCTAGTTTAAATGCTAAAGCGTTAACTGAAAAACAATATAAATAAATAAGCCTTACATTTTGACAGATTAATCTGAATGATAAAGGGTTAACTTTCACCAGCTTTGACTAGGTCAGTTCAGTTGGCTGTGAATAGGTAAAATAGTGTGGGATATAATTTATTGTTGAACTTTAGAAAGTGGGAAACATTATGTAGTAAGTGTTCTGTTAATTTGGAGTTATTAGTTTGAATCTTCTTAGAGAATGCAACAAAATACCACTTTCCAGTGTTTCCTATCTTGAATTGAACACAAGCACATGACATAAAGATGAAGTCTTCAGTAGAACTCCAGTTGCTCAATGAGAGTACACAACCTTATTTTCTTTCATGTTAAGCTGATGGTGTCCTCTTCAACTGATGATGGATCTTTCATTGGTGAGTTGTCAGAACACTGACTAGAATGCCTTATGATATTCATTTTGGTTCTCTGTGCTCTCAGTTCAAATCCTACTGAGGTCAACTTTGCATTTCATCCTTTTAGTGGTCAATAAAGTATGAGTCCAGTATGAGAGTCAATTCTTCTTTTTCTCTCTTTGTTTATTACTTTTTTGTCTCTCTGGATGAAAAGTGCTGTGGTTAGTCAAATCCAAAGGTATATGGGCTCAACCAAAACCACGTTGTATGTCACAATGATGCTCTTTCAACTCCATCAGGAGTTGAGGGATCAAATCAAGGCTAAGATCTTGCTTTGTTTCTACGACAAGTGGCCTGTTTGGTCAATGATTGGAACTAGCTGCTTTTTGTGTTATAATGTAAGTAGCTGGGTATTCCACAGGCATTTTGACCCTTAGTGTAATTTTCAGGCTGGGTCTCCAGAACCATAGATACAGTAAATACAATGAAATTTCACATAGTTTTCATCTAACTAATTTCATTCACAAAACATGGGTCAACCTGACACTGTAGAACACATTTGCCCAGGGTACTGAATAGTGGGATCAAACAAAGTTGTTTTTTTTCCTTCTTCAACAGAAGATAAATTCTGAAAACATTATGTTATCATCATCATCATCACTGTTTTAATGTTCTCTTTTTCATGCTTACATAGGACAGGCAAAATTTATTGGTGTAGATTTTTTATGGACAAATGCCCTTCCTATCACCAACCCTGACTAAGCATGTTAAAATTTTCCCTATGGGCTGGACAGGTTGTTCATGAAAGATTGGAAATGAATGACTCTATTTGTTTGCTGGTGGCACATGTTTATAACTATCACACAGTGCCAAGACAAGGATACACACACAACAGGTTTTTTTTTTTTTTCAGTTTCTGTCTACCAGGTTCATTCACAAGACTTTGGCTGGATCAGGGCTATAGTGAAAGACATTTGTCCAAGGTGCCATGTAGTGGGACTGAACTCAAAACCACACAATTGAGAAGCAAACTTTTGAAATCACACAGCCATGCTTGCTTCAATACATTATGAAGGGGTACTGAAAAGTTCCTGGCTTTAAGGGTATCATGAAAGGCCTGGTTGGAGGCACAGCCTTCCTAGTTCTCTTACAGAGCTTCGAAAAACTAAAGGACTGCTGCAATAAGTGTGTGAATCTGAGATAGGAATATGTTAAATAAGATCATAATTAACTGATCCTCCTGTATTTTCTTTTACCAAAAACCAGCAACTTTTCAGCACTCCCTTGTATATTCCATCTTCTTTGTTCAATTCACTTTCAACACTTCTAATGTTTACTGAATCTTTCACTTTTTTTTGTTATTTTTCCTTCAGGATGGACTTCAATGATTTTAAAGCTCATTTTGACACATTGAATATCTGTAATTTATCCCCTGATGCTCCAATGAACATGCCTAGGACATGGTTTGCAGTGGAATTCCATAATAGATGGTACAAAGGCTTCTCTGCTGGAGGAAGACCATCCTGCTCTAGTAAGTATTCAAAGTTAAAAGATGTAGGAAAACAAAAATTTCTGACAGCCTTGACTTAAAATGAATGTTGTCACACAAATCACTGTTGTTATTGTAGTAGTAGTAGTAGTAGTAATAGTGTTTGGCTTTAATCAAATAAAATAAATAAATGAGTTCATAAATTACTAAATAGAATTTGGAAATTGGTATTTTCACATAACGTCTGATGACAATATTACAGTAACTTTTTATAACCACTATGTTTGATATTATAATATAAAATAACCAAGTTAATTAACTTAACCAATTTTGATGACTTTCTTTTCTTTTCATTATATATCATAATCAGATTATTTCAATTTTCTTTTCTTTTGCAGCTACGCACTGGAGTAACCCTCAGTATCGCATGATTCTCAGTGATTCTGATGAAGATGATGACACTCACTGTAGTGTCATCCTACAGCTTGCACAGAAAGACTGCAGAAGAATCAAGCTGAAGAACCCTTGCTTACAATACATAGGATTTGTAATTTATAAGGTTTGTTCATTTGTTTACCTGCTTTTTAATAAGCTAGTATGGATTACAGCTAATGTCCTTCTTGTCACTAACTTTACATATTTTTCATGCAACTTCTTCAAAGCAACCAAATGATTTAATGACAGGGGAACTGCTAGCAACATTACTTGTAGTTCACAGCATTTGGAGAGTGTAAATGTAAACTAACTCACAGACATCACACACATACACACGACTGGCACTTTCAGTTTCCCTCTACAAAATCCACTCATAATGCTTGGGTTGGTCTAGAGTTATAATAGAAGACTCTTGCCTAAGATTCTCCACTGTGGGATTGAACCTGAAACCACAAACGGATAGGAAGGTATTTATATAAAAATGTATCTATTACTGAACCACAGCTCAAACAATTTGATTTTTTTTTTTAATTGCCATTCCTCCTTTTGAAGTAGCAATTTTATGTCTTACCCTCACCCCCATGTTATTTAATTTACAAAAGTCTGTGAATGGTTCATGGAAAGAAAAAAGAAAGCAATAACTGTAATGTCATAGAGATAACAATGGAACTTTGAATTTAGCCTGTTCAGTTATCTTCACTGATATTTCTCTCGAATATATTTCCTCCCATGTATGGATCTCCCCACACTTTCAGAACCACAGTCGTTCTGAAATATGGACCATGCATTCAGAAGATATTACACAATGCACTCGTACTTGTGCCACATAAAATGCACTCGTGCTGATGCCATGTAAATGCACTTGTGACAGTGCCACATAAAAGCATCCATGGCAGTAGCACATGAAAAGCACCCTGACATACTCTGTAAAGTGGTTAGCGTTAGGAAGGGTATCCAGCCATTGAAACCATGCCAAAACAGACAATTGGGGCTTGGACAGCTCTCCGGCTGGCCGGCTCTTATCAAATTATCCAACTTGGAAAACAGACATTAAATAAAAACGATGATGACTACATGAGTCGTGTATTCAGACTTTGTCAATAACCATTTTTGAATTGTGCTTCATTAGCAAATTCTTACTTCATTGTTTATTGCATCTTCACACAGCCCATAAGTTTGAGTGTTGTCAGTTTGGGGATGGGTTACTGAACTGAGTTTAGATGAGTCACTCAATGTTAGTGGCTACACTTAGGCTCATAAAATTTGGATCACTAATTGTCAGTGACTTATGTTGTTCTTAACGTAGAGTCACGTCCCTTTGAAATAGCTGTCGCAATTTGAAACGAGTTAATCGCTGCTGTGCTATTTTACTGTTTTATTTGACATTGTAATTCTTTTGAAATACAATACATTGCTTTTGTTTCAATTAATTTTTAGAATGATGAAAAATTGAGTAAAATAGTTGTCTTAATTAATAAATATTTGGAACATAAACTTATACGAAATTTTGCTGAAAAGTTTTTAATTTAGATCATTTTAAAATAAGGAGATTGTATCTTAGAACCAGGAGCAGTTTCAGGTAAGTTGGTATAGAAAGATTAATGTGTGTTTGTGATTGTGTATTTGTTGAGTGGTGAAGAGAAATAAATTTTTTCAAATAGTATTATAATATTTTTCTGTTTTGCTATAGTGAATACTTAACCACATTTTTAAAATTTCATTTTTGCCAGAATGATCTCCACCATGCTCTTCCATTGCAATATGAATTCTTTAAAAAATATACAAGTGTTGCCAGTGTTGATGCTTTTATGAATGGTCGCCAAGTTGTGAAGCGGTTTGCATTGAAACCTGGAGAATATATTGTGCTACCCTGTACATATGAAGCCAACTTAGAAGCAAGTTTTCTCATCAGATTCTTTATGGAAAAAGCAAATATTGTGGAGTAAGTTTTCTTAGTCACAAAAATATGCCATCCCCTTTAGTATAATGGTAATAAAGATTAGAAACAAAACTATCATATGAAGAGGTTGATAAAAGAAGTAAGGATTTGAGACTGTGATTATCTTTATCATTTTAATGTTCACTTTTCTGTGCTTTCATTGGTTAGATAGAATTCATTAAGGTAGATTATCTATGACCAGATGCACTTCCTGTCACCAACCCTTATTTATTTCAAAACAAGATAATATATCCCCATGACTGGACATGTTTACACAGAAGATTGAAAACAAAGGACACTGCTTGTATAACCGTGACATTCATTTACAACTATTGTGTGATGTCGAGACACACAAACATGCGTACACACACACACACACTAACATGAATGTGTGCACACACTCACATGCATACATATACGACCAGCTTCCAGTTGTTACCATCTATCAAATCTGCTCACAAGGCTTTGGTCAGCCTGGAGCTATGCAGCGGAAGGAAATAAGCCCAGAACCATGTGGTTTGGAAGCAAACTTTTTACTACACATTTATGCCTATGCCTATTATATATATATGTATGTATAGGCTTCTTTCAGTTTCTGCCTGCCAAATCTGCTCACAAGGCTTTGTTCAACCCAAGACTATAGTAGAAAACATTTGTCCTAGGTTCCACATATTGGTAAAAAAACATCTTGATTGACAAATGCTTTTGTATAGAAAATGTTATTGCCCATGTTGATTAATTTGAACAGTTGTTATGTATTGCAGTATTTCATACTTTTGATATAAAGTACAATATAGCCCTTTTATCATGGAACACTAAAGTGACATTGTGATCTTGACTAATTCTAGTTAGCTCTGCATAAACATATCTGTATTGTACAGGCAACTGATCTAATATTTTTGATGGCTATACCATACATCTCAAATAAGGTTTTCTTTTAGTTTTCTGACATGGTAGTATGGTATTATATAAATCAGCAACAAAGTTAAAACAATTGATTGTCTAGCCAACTTAAATGCATGTGTACTTCTAATGCCAGCATCATTTGCATCACAAGTATCACCTTTGGTCATTGACAAATAGAATAGAGAAAAACATGATATTACTAAGATATTAATTTTTTTAAATTACTGTTTCTCTCACCTGATCCAGGAAGAAGAAATAGTGATTTTTAAAATTATAGAAGAATCAAAGAATGGAAGAGATTCAATATGTGTTGATTCTGTTCTCAAGTGATTACAGAAGTTGTGTTGTACCATAGAGGAGGGTCCAACATAAACATAATGTTTTTAGGACTTTATTTTTGCTGTGATGGACAGGTCTTCTCAAGCACAAATCATGTAGATTTTAAATGCATAATGATGTTGGTGAGGGTAACAATGGTGATGATAATGATATAAGGAAACTCTGATTGTGAAGACCTCTGATCAAAGGAATGTAAATTGGGAGCATCTAATTTTTGTTTTAGGTATTACATATTTAGGATTCTGTTATCTTAGATGCAGATCTCTCTCCCCTTTTAAGATAGTAGGGTGTCATTTGAGGGATATTGGGTAGCTATTTCTAGCAGGTCAAGCAGCTGTATATGGGCCATGCTTCTAACTTGTTAGTAATAATGATGATGATTAAGAGGAAGAGTTACTGATGATGACAGTGAGTTAGTGGCAATGATGATGATGATGATGAGTTGATAATTTCAAATTGAATATGAAATACTTCAATATTCATTTAATTTATTTTCTATCCAATTAGACCAGCAGACAACATTCCTTCCCTTGTCAGCCAACCTCCAAAAGACTTCATTGATGAAAAAGATACAGAGTGTTTCAAAGAACATTTCTATCGAATATCGGGTGAGGTATGAATCCTGTTTTGTTCTGTTCTAAACCTATTCAGTCATTTCATCATGTCTAGTAATGTGATTATCAATAACATCTAATTCCTCTCCAATTTGATTTAAACTTAACTATATTAACCCTTTAGCATTCGAATTATTCTGTCAAATGTAACACTTATTTATTCATATTGTTTTGAATTGACCATGCATTATCTTGTTGCTTCAAGATTTTGATGATGTCAGTGTTTATTTTAGACTGACATTGTATGGTAGATGTGAGAGGCTGGATCTGGCCAGTGTGAACATGAAACACGTAGAATATTTAGGCCAATTATGGCCAGTTTAACTGTTAAAGGGTTAACCATTAGATATTGCACAGAGACTACTTAGCAGATTCACTACAGAACAAAGAATATCACTGCCTGTATACTATTGGTGACTAAAATGTTTTGCCTAAAAAACATGCCTGCATGCACAATTCACACTTGTGTATATATGTATGTATATATAAATATATGAAACCATATACATGTACACATGCAATATATATCATATCATCCTTTTTATGTCTATTTTTCCATGCTCACATGGGTCAGACAGAATTTGTGGTAGGTTTTCTATGGGTGGATATCCATCTGTCACCAAACTTCACCTGTTTCTAAGTAAGTTAATATTTCCCCATGACTCGACATGCTTACAGACAATATTGGAAATGAAGGACACTGCTTGCATTATGGTGATACTTGTTTACAACTATTATGCAATGTCATGACAAAGAGACAGTAACACACACACACACACACATATATATATATATATATGACGGGTTTCTTTCAGTTTCTGGCTACCAAATCCACTTATAAGGCTTTGGGCAGCTTAAGGCAATAGTAGAAGAGACTTGCTCGAGGTGCCACACAGTGGAACTCATCACAGAACCTTGTGGTTGGAAAGCAAACTTCTTATCATGCAGCCTCGCCAGCATCTACATATATAAATGTGTGTTTGTGTGACACTGCATACGCATGTATATATCAGGTTGAGTAAAAAGTAAACAATGTTTTGAACACGGAAGAATTTGTACAGATTTTTACAAAGTTTTGAATTTTTTTAAGCATTTTTTTGCAATTGTCTGATAATACATAGACTTGCCCAAATGCATCAATAAATTAACATTGATATTTTTTTCACTGTTACAACCATCTGAAGTGGAACTGTCAAAGCAGGATATTTGAGCAATTTTGCTATTCAACTTCAAAAAGGACGTAAAGCAGCTGAAACTGATCGCGATATTAACGAAATGTTTGGTGAAGAAATGACCAGTGAGTGGTCAGCTCGAAAATGGTTTAAACAATTTCACAGTGGGGACCTGAGCCTTGAAGATCGTGAGTGTAGTGGACGCCCGTCTGTCATCGATGACGGTCAATTAAAGATCATTGAGAAAGATTCACGTAAAATCACTTGAGAACTGGCAAAAGAACTTCAAGTTAGCCAGAAAACTGCCTGCAACTGTTTGCATGCAATCGGAAAACCAAAAAAGCTCAACAAATGGGTACCACATGATTTGAATGAAAATCAGAAAATGCACAGATATGAAATTTGCTCATTGCTTCTTCTCCGTAACCAGACCGATCCATTTCTTGACCGTATTGTAACTTGTGATGAAAAGTGGATTCTTCACAGTGTTTGGACCAAAATGAAGCACCAAAAACCTTCCCTAAACCTGAGCTCTTGAAAAAGAAGGTTATGATGACTGTTTGGTGGTGTACTGCTGGACTCATCCACTATAACTTCTTAAAACCTGGAAAAACTATTACTGCAGAAACATATTGCCATGAAATTGCCAAAATGAATGAAAAACTGCTACTCCTCCATCCCAGACTGGTCAACAGAAGAGGACCAATCATTCTTTATGACAATGCTCGACCACAGGTTTCACTAATGACGCTCCAGAAGTTGAGGGAACCTGGCTACAAAGTTCTTCCCTACCCAGCTTATTCCCCGGACCTTTCTCCTACCGACTACCACTTTTCAACCACCTTGATGGTTTCCTGCGTGGGGAGTTAGAAAAACTGATGCTGAAAGTGCGTTCAAAGAGTTCATCAGCTTCAGAACTCTAAATTTTTATGTTATCGGAATAAACAAACTTGTAACTTGTTGGCAAAAATGTGTTGATTGTAATGGTACTTACTTTGATGAATAAAATTTCCGTATTGTTGAAATATATTGTAATAAAATTCACGTTTCAAAATGTTGCTTACTTTTTATTCAGCCTGATACATACACAGATAGCTAGATTAAAAAGAAACCATTATAATTTAAAGCTTTTCTGTTTTTAGAAATCACTTATCATCATCAATGTTTTTATGTTTGCTTTCTCATGCTGGTATGGATTGCATGTGTCTTAAGACACAATTATTTGATGCGTTTGTTTTGATGTTTACAGGATATGGAAATTGATTCCTTTGAATTACACAATATCTTGGATGAAGAATTTAAACATGGTTAGTCAGTGTTTCATTTTGTAATTACTTTTGCCGTCTTTTTTCTTTCTGCATTTGCATAGCTCATGTCTATCAAGCATATACTAGAATAAACACAAGCAATATATATTCCTCTCAAGGACCAGTGAGTAGTTTTGTTTTCATAGCAAGAAGCATACAAAAGATAAATTTTTCTTCTTGGAGACGACGCTGATCTGTAACTCCCAGATAAGCTGGTGCATATTCACCTGTACCTGGGTGAACTGAGATCATGAAAAATAAAGTGTGAAGCCCCAGTAACACAATGAAACACTATCAAGTGTATTTGAATTCTTGTCTGATCTACTTAACCATTTTTTAATTAAACGGTAGAAAATAAAGGAGAGAAAAACATGTATAATATAAATTGCCTCTTCACTTGAGAAATTGGCACATTATTTCATAGCTAGATTGATCTTTGGTTTGGGATCAAAGATAGCATTTTAGCTTTAATATTTGTATTCTTTTATTCTTTAAATATTAGTTTACTTTCTTTTTTTTTACTGTGTATTTCAGATAGCCCTTATCACTACACTGGCTTGGATACATGCAAGAATTTTGTCTTTCTCATGGATGTATCCTTTCATACAATATTTATTTGTCATTGCAAGTTGGCAGAAATGTTAGGGGGCGCCAAACTAAATCATCATCATTTCGTCATCTTCCTCGTCATTGTTTTAAGGTACACTTTTCCATTCTTGTATGAGAACAACAGAAGTTGTTGAGGCAAATTTTCTACAGTTGGATATCCTTCTTGTCTCCATCCCTCACTTGTTTCCAGACAAGATGATAGTTCTCCAATTGAGGAAGAAGTTGGGCATAACAGGAATTAAATGCAGTGTGCAAGAGAGAAGATTGTGCTGGTTTGCATGTGAAACTTATGAATGTTGACAGTTGCATACAAAAGCACCAGTTACTTAAAGTGGATGGATTTGTGGAAGCAGGGGACCCAGGAAGACATGGAATAAAATATTGAAGGCAGATCTCAAGATACTGAGCCTTACAAAGGAGATGACAAAGAACTGAGATATCTGGTGCATTGCTGTACTCAAGAAGACCTGTCCACCACAGCAGAATTGATACCAGTGCTGATGCCACATAAAGAGTACCCAGAACACACTGTGCAGTGGCTGGCATTAGAAAGGGCATCCATCCATAGAAACCATGCCAGAACCGATAATTGAGCCTGGTACAACCCCTGGCCTTACCAACTCCAGTCAAATCATCCAACTCATGACAGCATGAAAAACAGATGTGTGATGATGATGGGCATGTTTTCATGGAAGATTGGATGTGAATGACATTGCTTGTATGATGACACTTGATTATAACTTTCACACAATGACAAGACGAGGACGCAACTATGTCTTTCAACCATCTAGGGTCGATAAAATTTAAGAAGCTGATAATATGCAATACATTTGACTCTTTCAAGTTTCTTATGAAAATTCACTTGTACCTAGTTAAAAGAAAACTTTATTTCATAGTTTTTGTGAGTTCAATTTCAGTTATAATTTTGGCAACAGAAATGTGATCATACAACAACTTCTTTCCAGTTTATTATTATGGACTGACCCACAATAATGCCTGCCTTCAGACTACTAACATCATTGTTATTTCCAAGGTGGCAAGCTGATAGAATCATTATGTTGGACAAAATGCTTAGCAGCATTTCTTCTGACTCTTTACATTCTGAGTTCAGTTGCTGCTGAAGTTGACTTTGTCTTTCATCCTTCCAGAGTTGATAAAATAAGTACCAAATGAGCACTGGAATCAATGTAATCAATTTCCACTTCCTCTCTCTCAAAAGTGCTGGCCTTGTATCAAAATTTGAAACCATTATTCCTTTTATAGACTTCTGCTCATATCTAGTTTGTATCATTAATCAGACAAGATGAATTTTATCCTATAAGATGCCAGTCTGTTGCAGATAACCATTATTACAATGAACATACTGAAGGCCCATAGATCCAATTTTATAATGATGCTTCTACTTACAGTTGTGAATTAAAATATTTGTTGTTGTACCTCTGAGCATCTAAATGAGCTGGGTTTACGTAGAACTAAATGTCTTGGTCATGGGCACATCATAACATTAATAAAATACAAATCACTAAGCTCTCAGCTGTTTATCAAGACTCCTGTTAACTCCCCCAGCCATGCTTTTCTATTTATTATTAATTTGTCGTCTATGATGACCAAAGACATAATATGGGAGAAGTCAGGGCATGTATCTGGCTATGACCAATCAGTCCAATGTATTCTTAGAAGGCTCTTCTGTAGGTTGGGCACTGGTGGTCTGCTGGGACTGAAGAGGAAGAAGTAAGCTCTGGAATTGTGCAGTTTGTATCTTCTTTGTGCCCCTGCAATCCAGTTCTGTTCATAGGAGGTGACACCTCTGTTGGTGTAGATTTGCCTGGCAGTGCAGTCTTACACTTGAATTTTCCAGGTGTCAGGGTTGATCTCAAGGCTCTTGAGTGTATCCAAGAAGCACTTTTTCTGTCCACCCTGCATGTGCTTGCTTTTCAGCAGTTCATGGTAAAACAGTCTCTTGGGGAGTCATGTGTTAGGCATTCAAACAAGGTAATCTCCCCACCTGACTTGTGCTCTCCTCAACAGTATATAAATGCTTAGTAGATCACCTCAAGTGAGGACCTCTGTGTCTGGGACCTTGTCTCACCTGGTGATTTTCAACAGCCTTCTCAGGCAGTTCATGTGGAAGCTATTTAGCTTTTTGGCGTAGCATTCATAAACTGCCTAAGTCTTGCAGGTATACGGTAGCATAGGTAGTACAACTGCTTGGTACACCTTCAACTTGGAGACCTAATATCTCTCCTTTCCCACACTAATTCACATAGCTGCCAGAATATTGAACTTCCCTTGGCAGTGCGTGTATCAACTTCATTGTCAATGTTCACAGATCTGGAAAGTGTGCCACCAAGGTACTTATCCACAATCTTCAAGTTTCCCCTTCACCAATGATAGCTGGTTCCATATTCTTCTGTGTGGTAGGTTAGTGTATGACCTCTGTCTTCCAAGTACTGATTGTTAGGCCAAAGTTGCTGCAGGCAGTAGAAAAGCACTTCATGCTCTGCTGCATCAAGGCTTCTGTAGCGACATTGAATGTGCAGTCATCTGCAAACAGGAAGTTGCTCACTGAGTCCTCTTCCACCTTGGTCTTGGCCTGTAGCCTCTGCAGGTTGAGGAGTTTGCCATCAGCTTGAATCTGATCTTGATGCTGATTTCATTGTTGTTACAAGAGGCATTTGACAGTATGGTTGAGAACATCATGTCAAACAGCATAGGTGCAAGTACACAGCCCTGCTTGACTCTGTTAGTGACTGAGAATGCATTGGAAGAATCTCCACTGTCCAGTACTCAAGTGAGCATGCCATCATGGAACTGTCACACCATGCCAATAAATTTATCTAGGCAGCTGAACTTCTCTATGATCTTCCAAAGCCCCCTCTTCTACAAACATCAAAATACCATTCATGATCTGTTTCAAGTACCAAAATCCTTAACTCTTTTTCTCAGACAAACAATTCTGGAAAGATTGGCTTTTCAGAATTCCTTGTTTTATGGAGTTATATTCTTGCATGGCGGGTAAATATTCCAGCTTTTCGATGCTTTTATTGTTTCCCAAATATTTCTTACATTTCTTTTTTTTCCCAGTTTCATTGCAATTATTCCTTGTTCATTTACTTTTGTTATGGTTCGATATGTCAAGGAGACAAGTTTGCTCTCATCTTCCCTCTGTTGTTTTGTATGTTCACTATACCTCTGTGTATTCATGTTGCAGCCTTTTTATTGGACATGTATCCTTATATTTACAAAGGAAGTGGATATATCTTATAGAGTAGAGGATGGTGGCTGGCTGCTTACTGGACAAAGGCATTTTATTATGTATTATCTTTTTTAGGTAAACTCCTTGAATTCCTACCTGCACTGTTTTTAGACTTCAGGAGTATCTTGCAATCAGTCTGTAACAATACTGAAATGTCACAATAACAACATCAACAGCCAACCATGTTAGAAGAGAACATGCTACCTGGCAGATCTGTATTAATGGTATTGCTGCTTGATGGTTTACTCCATCTTTTGATTAATTCTGCTTGAACAGGTCAAAGTATAGAAATATCTCAGCAAATAAACATTTCAATCATTATTTAATGAGAGTGGGTGCTGTGATAAAATTTTAACTCTTTAAATATGAAGTTTCCATTTTAAACTTTATATGGAGTTTGTTGGGGAAAATTTGTCTGTATTGCTACATTGAGCAAACCTATGGCATTGTTGATGCCATAATTTCCTCATGACATGGGTGGGGTATTATTTCAAGTTTTAATAACGTCAATAAAGTTTCAGAAAAGCATTTTTCTCGTTATTATGAAACCTAACAGACATTACGGTTTGAAGGTCATTCTTAAGCTGCCTCAACCAAGATGCATTTCACCATGTCAATCTAATACTCTTTGAGTTAATCAAATACTTGGTACCAATATCTCTACATGTTTATGTATTATATAAATTACATGTTTGTAAATTACATTTGCATTGATTTTTTTCCATTCTGAGATGACCGGCAAATTCTGGTATTTTAACAAGTGTTTGCCTGTAGCTTATTCTCAACTCCACTCTTGTGCAAATTGTAATACAATTCTTCATTACATTTCATTTCTATTACCAGAGAATTTTCCAAACATTTGATGCCAATAAAACTGGTTCTCTAAACTCTTTTGAACTCCAACGTGCAATCACTGCTACTGGTAAGTTCTCACTGTTGCAAACTTGTAAATTATGGGGCCTTTATATATTGTCATGGAGTTGATTTCACAACAGCTTCTTGTTTTTATTAACCAACGCTTTTCCCTCAATTACTTCCTCAACTCATTTAATCTTATTTCACAACTTCATAAGTCTACTAGTGAAGGTGACCTGGATATTATAGTTAACAGTGTTGACAAACCTTGTTTCTAAAATTGTCAAGAAGGCTGAGGGTATCTTAGCATCACTCAGTAAAACCTTTGTCAGCTGCTCTTCAGCTATTTAAAACTTAATATGGCTATGGTACATCCACACTTAGAATTTGTATCACCAGTCTGGAACCCTTATCTTGCTCAAGATATGAATCTCCTGGAAATTGCTTAGAAATTTAGAAATGTGCAACCAGATGAATACCTACCTTCAGGCATCTACCATGCTCTGAACATCTTGCTTCCCAAGCAACTGACTTGGAAAATACCCACAAAATTACCCATCATCTTTCTGAAAACAACTTTCAGTGCCTTTTTGAATTCCATATGTCAAACACTTGTGGACATCCTTACAAAATCACAAAACAACACAGCACCCATAACTTTCAGAAATATTTCTCCACTCTCAAAATCACTGAAGCATGGAATAAACTACTCATTTCAATTGTTAGCTATCAGGACACTGCATCTTTCAAAACTTCCATGCTTCTTGAAATTCACTAATAGTACACCTGATGTCCTCCCTGCCCTTCATTCACTGTTTACTTTCTGTGTATTGTACTTGCAATTTTGGCTACCATTCCTGATGAGTTGTAGTACACCTGAGCATTGTATACATTAAGTCCATTGTTATTATATTACATATACACCTGAGCATATTTAATTTTGATGCACAACTTCACAGGGCTTTATTCAATGCAATGCAGCACCATACCACTGACAATAAGTTCCATATAAGTTATTTAATGCTTTCACAAGCCAAAGAGCTCCATAGAACCAGTATTAACTACAGTGTCCTGTCAAAAGACATACTAATTAAACAGTCTAATATAGTTTCCACTCAGTTATTTCACCCCTGTTATGCTATTTTTTAGTATCCATTTTATTTTATATCTAGAGGAAGAATTATCTCTAATAGAAGTCTTAACCTTTTAGCATTACTCTGTCATAAATATTCTGCCAGAGGTATTGGACAAGCCACATTACTTGTTAACCTAACTAAAAAACAGCTATTACTATTATATTGCTGTTTTGGTGTAGTTTATCATCAGAAATGGAAGGTATCAGTCAACTCTGGGGCGAAGATTCCCTCCAATATTCAAATTTTCAGACCTTTTCAACTCGTTTTAATTGATTATTCCCATACTTCCAAGTGAAATGATGCAATATTCAAAAATGATAAACCTGCTTGTAGCCATCTCTAATGTGGTGTTCCATGGGCAAATTTAGGGCAAGTTAATGAAACCTTATCCCTTATACATTGTTATTGATGACTACATTAGTAGCACTTAGATCAAGCTCCCAATAATTCAGTCCATACATTTCTATTTCCAAGAGCAGGACATAATACTAGGGAAATGGCTGAATAGACATAGTATTAGACTACTATTAGCTCAAAGATCTTGAACTCAGATCTATTATAGGTGTTTCATTGTATATTTACTTAGTAAATCTCATTCTGCATATCTCACTTCGTCTGGCTGTCATCTATGTATGTTACTTGAGATATGTATCCTCTCTAAGAGAAGATTTATCTGGTTTATAGAAGAGCTAAACAAATCACATTTACTTATACTATATAGCACATTAAGTACATTAAAATAAAATGTGTTAACAAACATAGTGTTTGCTGTAATTGTAAGATTTATATTTAACCATCATCATCCATTTTCTATGCTGGCATGGGGTGGACAGTTTGACAGGAGCTGGCCAGCTGAAGAGCTTTCCAGGGTCCATGTTTGTTTTGGTATGGTTTCTATAGCTGGATGCTCTTCCTAAGACCAACCACTTTACAGAGTGTGCTGGGTGCTTTTTACATGCTATTGGCATGGGTGCTTTTATGTGGCACCAGCATGTAAAAGCACTCATGCCGGTGCTCTGTAAAAGCATCCAGTATACTCTGTAAAGTGATTGGCATTAGAAAGGGCATCCAGCCATAGGAACCATACCAAAACAGACATGGGTAGTTCTTCAACTCCTATCAAACTGTCTAACCCATGCCAGCATGGAAAATGGATGTTAAATGGTGATGATGATGACAATGGTTAAATATAAATCGTACAATCAGTGACTCATCATAATATTTTAACGTCTGCTTTCCATGCTGGCATGGGTTGGACGGTTTGACTGAGGACTGGCAAGCCAGAAGGCTGCACCAGCCTCCAGTCTGATAAAGTAAAATTGTGATTGTTCTGTTGATGTGGAAAGGAATTCCCTCTGCAACCATTCTATCTTCTTTGTTAAGATAGTATGGAGTAGAGGGTAGTTTGGCTGCTGCTTCTGTCTTTCATCTCATATAACCAGATTGGCTCATATAATAATTCTTTATTGTTCCTTCATGTGACAGGTTATAAAATGAGTTCCAGCATCCATCGAATACTTTGCTTCCATTATGTAGACAAAGATTGGACAGTCAACATGAATAGTTTTCTCCTCTGTGTTACCAACTTGATGAAACATTTTAGTAAGTGTCTTCTGTTGTTACTGTTTCTGCTACAAGTATATTCTTTACTCACTCCATCAGTTTTTCAGATATCATCATCATCATCATTTAGTATCCATTTTCCATGCTGGCATGGGTTAGATAGTTTGACTGGAATTGGTAAGCTGGAGAGCTGCACCAGGCTCCAGTCAGCTCTGCCTTGGTTTCTATGGCTGGATCTCTTTCCTAATGCTAACCACTCTATAGAGTGTACTGGGTGCCTTTAACATGTTGTTGGCATGGGGAGCCTTTAATGTGTCACCAGCATGGGTGCTTGTAACAGTGTCACCGGCACGGATACCCTTAATGTGTCACCAGCACAGGTGTCTTTTACCCTTGCCAGTGACATGTAAAAGGCACTTGTGCCAATGGTTTTCTTTTATTCCTTGTCTTTACTGTTTTACATGTTGGATAAGCTTTTTTGCAAATTTATATATTTTCAAGGATGTGTGTGAGTATACATATACAGGTTTACAAATACATGCACACAACCATATGCACACATATATGAATATACATAGTCTTCTATGACTCACACATTCTTCCCACAGCTATCACTCTCCCTTCCCCACAACTCCCATACTTGCTTTCCCAAAACTATCGCACTTTCTTCCCCACAGCTATTGATGTTAAAGCTAAGGCTACTGGATGTTGCGTTACAGCCATGTTTAATGATATAAAACAGTGTTTTTCAACTATTTTTTACCTATGACCCCTTTAATTCCAATTTTACTTGGATGTATCTTCCTAGCCATTCAATATCTAAAAAATCATTTTATATTTTTCTAATTAAATATTATAAGGAATTCATCATCATCATCATCATTTAACGTCCGCTTTCCATGCTAGCATGGATTGGACGATTTGACTGAGGACTGGCTGCACCAGGCTCCAATCTGATCTGGCAGAGTTTCTACAGCTGGATGCCCTTCCTAACGCCAACCACTCCGAGAGTGTAGTGGGTGCTTTTACGTACCACCGGCACGAGGGCCAGTCACACTGTGCTGACAATGGCCATGCTCAAAAAGATGTTTTTTACGTGCCACCTGCACAGGAGCCAGTCCAGCAGCACTGGCAACGACCTCGCTCAAATGATTTTCTAACGTGCCACCAGCACAAGTGCTATAAAGCAACGCTGGTAACGATTACGTTCTAATGGTGCTATTTACGGGTCACTAGCACGGAAGCCAGACAGCTGCTCTGGCAATGAACATGCTCGACAGTGCTGTTAGTGCTCCACTGGCGCGGTGACCAGTCATCGAGTATGGTTCAATTACAATTTCACTTGTCCCCAAAAATTGTTAAAATATTTTGTGTATTGTAGAAGTATAACCAACTTGGTGCAGATAAATTTTAACAGGACTAAAGCATTGCTTGTCCTTTGATCTGATACCCTATGAAGCCTCAGATGTTGATGTGGTAGGGGTGCCTTGATCAAAACTATTCTGACCATGACTGTTCACCCCTCTCTCTCTCTCTCTCTCTCTCTCTCTCTCTCTCTCTCTCTCTCTCTCTCTCTCTCTCTCTCTCTCTCTCTCTCTCTCTCTCTCAGCTGTTCTTCCTCTTATGAAGGCAGTAGGGTGAAATTTGATTGCAGTCATCAAATATTTTTTGTATATCAACTGGATATGTGAAAGCTCAATCGTTGGCTTGTCCATCATCATCATCATTTAGCATCTGTTTCCCATGCTGTCTTTAACATGCCACTGGTATAGGTGCTCTTAATGTGTCACTGGCACTGGTGCCTCTGATGTAAGACTGGCATGAGTACCTTTTACGTGTCACTGGTACGAGTGTCTTAAGTGTAAATCTGATATATGTACACCACTACTTCGTATCCCCATTATATATATATATATTTTCTCAATATTATCACTCTGTATTCTTTCTTTCAGATACATTCAAAGCTTCCCAACAAAAGGGTCAGATCATTTTGACCATTGAGAAAGTAAGTTGGACAACAGTTGTTTTCTTTCTGTGTAACAGTGGTAGTGGCAATGTACTCTGTTGTAGATTACTACTACTATTACTCTTCTGACAAAACTTTCTTGAATAATTGTTCTGAATTATTGACACTATATTGCATAATGGTTGGTCATTATTGTCATTATTGTCATTATTTTTATTAAGGCAGAATCATTAGTGCACTGGACGAAATGCCTAGTAGTATTTAGCCTGTTGCTACATTCTGAGTTCAAATTCCGCCAAGGTCGACTTTGCTTTCCAACTTTTCAGAGTCAATAAAATAAGTACTAGTTAAACACTAGTGTCCATGTAATCAACTCATCCCCTCTCGCAAAGTTGCTGCCATTGTAGCAAAATTTGAAACCATTCTTATTTTATTATTATTATTGTTATTATTATTATTGAGTGAGAGAGCAGCGCATGCCATCAAAGAGACAAGCGGGGGCCCTATTAGAATTTTCTTCAGGTTGAGTAGCTCATCCCACTCAAAAGGTCCTTGAACGAGGGTTGTTTAAGGGTGATGAACAAAACACCCATGTTTCCAGAGTTAAATTATTCAAACACCAAGGAATTCCTCTCAACACCTGGCTATAATGCTTCCCCACTACTCCTGCTCATGATCAGAGATGCACATATCGTCAGCCACTAACGAACATGCTCACTTGGTGAAGGTCAATCAACTGACAAGCAAATCTGTGGTTTTGAGCAAAATATTTACTGTAGCCCATCTTTTTATACCAAGACATGATAACACTTCCAATCAGTTAAGATTAGAAGTCATGAGAGCCACTTCTTGGTACTACATCAGGGCATACTATTATTATTCTTTTATTCTTTCACTTGTTTCAGTCATTTGACTGTGTCCATGCTGGAGCACCACCTTTTAATCGAAGAAATTGACCTCTGGACTTATTCTTTGTAAGCCTGGTGCTTATTCTTACGGTTTCATCTGCCGAACCGCTAAGTTATGGAGACGTAAACACACCAACATCGGTTGTCAAATGATGGTGACAGATGGGGGGAGGCAAACACAGACACAACATACACACACACATAAATATATACTTATATATACAAGGTTGGCCAAAAGTCATCTGACAGTAAATCAAAGCCATTTAATTGCAAGATTTATTTATGTTTAACAACTGAATGAATTTAATAGAAGCATCTAGATATGAAACATCATGAAAATTGTTCAAACTGAAGTCCTTGAACGACTTCATAATTGGAATGAATAAATAAAATTGAATATTATGTATTTATTGAATTTTGATTTACTTTTGGGTGACATTTGACCAACCCTGTGTATATACAGCACAGGAGTGGCTGTGTGGTAAGAAGCTTGCTTCCCAATCACATGGTTCCAGGTTCAGTCCCAGTGTGTGGCACCTTGGGGCAAGTGTCTTCTACTATAGCCTCAGGCTGTCCAAAGCCTTGTAAGTGGATTTGGTAGATGCAAACTGAAAGAAGCCCATCATATATATGTGTGTGTATATATATATATATATATACGCATATGTGTCTGTGTTTGTGCCCCTGCTATTGCTTGACACCAATGTTGGTGTGTTTACATCCCTGTATTTTAGCGGTTCAGCAAAAGAGATAGTAGAATAAGCACTAGGCTTTCAAAGAATAAGTCCCGGGATCGATTTGTTCGACTAAAGGTGGTGCTCCAGCATGGCTGCAGTCAAATGACTAAAACAAATGAAAGAATATAAATACACACACACACACACACACACACACACACACACACACACACATTATACACACATATATGATGGACTTATTTCAGTTTCCGTCTACCAAATCCACTGACAAGACTTTGGTCGGCCTGAGGCTATAGTAGAAGAAACTTGCCCAAGGTGTCATGCAGCGGAACTGAATCCAGAACCATGTGGTTGGGAAGCAAGCTTCTAACCACACAGCCAATTATCATTATTATTATTTTTATTAGCAGTGGGTTGGCAGAATTGTTAAGAATTTTAAACTAAATGTATTGTGGCATTTGTTCTGACTTTTTAATTTCTTAATTCAAATCTTTCTGGTGTCAACTTTACTCTTCATCCTTTGGTGGTTTATAAATGATACCAGTTAAATCCTGGGGTTGAGTTAGTTGACTGTCTTACTCTTCTCAAAATTTTTAGCCATATGCATAAATGAGAAACCATTATTATTATTATTATAATAAAACTGAAATAATAATGTAAAAGCATTGTGTAATTTGATATTTTGAATAGAAAGAGTAAAAAGACATCTGCTGGATAATTTATTGGAAACAAATATATCCACAAAATGTTATTTCAAAGTAAAATTTAGAATTCATGTGAAATATAATGCATTAAGAAATTCCTTCAGAATCTCACCTCAGAGATTAATCCATTTGTGCCATCCTTCTACGATGGGCTAAAACTTCCTTACATAGGTGGTTGATCATCATCATCATCATCATCATTATTAGCATTTGGGAAAATGCTTTGTGGTATTCTTCAGGCTCCTTATGTTCTGAGTTCAAATCTCAGAGGACATCTTTGCCTTTTATGTTTCTGGGGTTGATAAAGTACCAGTCTAGTACCGGAGTTGATGGTATTGACTGACCCTCTTCTTTTAGAAATTACTGACCTTGTGCCTACATTTAATACCATTATTATAAAGGGCAGTGAACAGGCAGAATAATTAGAGTGCTGGTAAAAAATACCTTGCAGCATTTGCTCTGGCCATGTAGGTTTTGTGTTCAAATCTCAATGAGGTATGAGGTCAACTTTGCCTTAGAACCTTTTGTGGAGGTTGATAAAATAAAGTACCAATCAAGTTCTGCATTGAAATCATTATTATTATTATTATTATTATTAGCAACTTTGCTGTTCATCCTTTCGGGGTCAATAAATTAAGTACCAGTGGAGTACTGGGGTCAATGTAATCACTTAGTCCCCTCCCCACAAATTTCAGGCCTTGTGCTTTAGTAGAAAGGATTATTATTATTATTATTATTATTATTATTATGGCGAGCTAGCAGAATTGTTAGCATGCCAGAAAAATGCATTGTGGCATTTTGTCTGTCTGAAGTTGAGAATACCTTTCATCCTTTCAAGGTCAATGAAATAAGTACCAGTTGAGCACTGGGGTCCCTGTAGTCGACTTTCCCTCTCCCTCAAAATTCCAGACTTTATGCCTATAGTAGAAATGATTTATATTATTATTGATATGCTGGTAGAGTGTCAAAACAAGGAAGACACCAACTAAATCCCTTTATTACAGGTTAGATGTGTCATTGATATTTTTGTTAGGCTGGTTTTGACGGTATTTTTCCCATATTAAAACCATTTTCTATTTGAAGTTTTTGAGGAAATCTTTTATTTATACATAGCCATTACAACGATTACAATAGTTATTTACCAGAAGCTGGATTGCTGATTACTTGCGGTGGATTATGTATGTATATTGGCTAAGAATTAGATAGCTTATCTTTGTGTTAGTGAGAGGTAGGAATTAAGAATGTCAGTGCTCAGAGAAATGCATTATAGATGAAGTCATTCTTTTTAACCCAAGGTCAAGCAGTGACTAAGGATCCTGTTTACCTGTCTTTTGTGGGACTTCTCTCAATTTCTGCACTGATTGTTGCACACTTATATTTATGACCTTATTTTGGCAGGAAGCTCATGGAAAATTCCATTGGTCTTATAATTACAACTGAAATACTTTTGATCAGAATCCAGGGCAAGTCACCTGATATGCTGGGGCCTGTTTCTCATCACTGAGCTAACAGTTTTAAATCTAATCCCCACTATACACTCCTCTTTGTTTTAAGATCAGATCCTGTCATAGTCACTTTTGACATTCATGACCCCCATGGTTCATGGTTTATAAAATGGTAGCATATTGAATTGGTCAAGTTGTTAGTGTCAGACTACCTTATGGTATTTGTTAGAGTTCTTTGCACTCTCACTTCAAATGCTGCTGTAATAAACTTTGCTTTACATTCATTCAGGGTTGATAAATATAGTACCAGTTAAGCACTGGAGTCAATTCTTCTTTCTTTCACCCTCTCAGAACTGGCTGTAGCCAACAAAAACACTCCAGAAAAAGCAATGGGTAATCAGTCTTTGTGCTGTCTTACTACAAAAATTCTGTGACAAACATGGTATTCATTAGCTTGATGGTGCAAGGGAGGAAGTGTTAAACAAAGTAAGTACTATTACTGTAAAGTGGATGGTGATAGGAATGGCATCCAGCCTGTAAAACATTGCCAAACTCCTAATCAATGATTTACATTGGAAGTAAGTGACTGGATGCTGTGTTGAAGAGGATTCATTCATTCAACCCATTCAAGCTTGGAAAAACAGTCTTAAAATGACAATGTTGACTCTATTTATTGTGGTTGTTGGGATCAACTAACCCCACCAATCCCCTTTCCCTATAATTTTGTGTAAATATGAGAAATTATTTTCCTTAATTATTAAGAAAGTGTAAAATAGTTAACTCTATTCATGAGGTTTATATGAGATAAATATTGGTTAACTGACATTAGTCTTATAGACTGTGATGTGATGGAAAGCTCTAAGCAAACCTAGACTATAACTTGGTTTCCATATCCAGTCAAAATTATGACATTTGGTCAACTGGATTTGTTATGAAGGTTATGAACATAACTCGCATTGTGCTGCTACTTTGGTCTAAATAATTAATTTGATTACCAAATCCCTATTAAAACACACTGCCTTTATTTCAATTAATTTCCGTGATAGTGAAGAATTTAGTAGAATAACTTTATCATTATTAAACTGGATTTTGGAATGTAAATTAATATGAAATTTTTATGGAAGGTTTTAATTTAGATCACTTTAAGAGAGGAAGTTTGTATTTTAGATACTTGGGCAATTTGGTATCAGAAGGGTTAACTTGTGTGAAACAAAAAAGAAACATTATTTGTTTTTCCTTTCTCAAATAGATTCATTGTTTCAGATTCATAGGAGAAAGAAAGAAATATGATTGTATAGCATTAATGCCTTTCACTAACATATTTTCAGTGTAAGTGAATTGGTTTAAAATAATGACAATTAGGAACAGAAACTGTTTTGGTTATTGTGTGTGTGTGAGAGAGTTGTATTATTTTCTTTTAAATTACTTTTACCCTTTCTCTTAATTTCAGTGGCTGGAAAAAGTTCTTCTGTGATGGCTGATTGAAGAACTAACATTGGAGAGTTTTGTTTGAAGAAGACACTGAAAGAAGTTCTTTCTTAGATTCTATTTTAATATCTTTTAACACAACAAAGATATTAGGTGCTAATAACTATTGTAAGTTCTTGTAGAAAGGAGAGAAAATGGAAAAAATATATATTTATCTCATATATATATATATCAATATATTTTTATCACAGAAATGTTATCATGTTTTCTATAGGGTTATTGGAATTTAGAAATTCAATACCCAATTATAAATTTACAAACATATTTTTATTGTAGAATATTTACACACAAATATTTATTTTTAATTCAACTTAGGTAACATTCTTTGTTTTTAATTTATTTTAAAATGTCAATTTTGTGTGTGTGTTTGTGTTGTAAAAAAATGTTTTCTTGCAAATTGTCCATTCTTGATGTCTTTGTGCCTCAAAATAATTTAGATTTCCTTGCTCTGACTCAGTTGCTGCCAGCACAGAATGAAGAACACAATACTAGCTGTAAGTGTTATGAAAATGTATGTAAAAACCATCAAAATATTTAGATATAGCTCTGTGTGTTTGTTTATATGACTGTGTATCTAACAAATTATTCTTTCAGTTTCTTTTTTGCTGAACATAAAAGTATGCTTGTTCTACTAAAGTAATGTTACTGTTAGCCCAGACTGTTATTTCTCAAGATGGGCTACAAAGGGAAGAACAAGCATTCATACACATTTGCGCCACCACCCACATTTATACATCAAACCCCTGACCTACTTTACTCTACAAAAGGAGAGTTCAGCAAGGAGCAAATAACAAGAAGCATTTTGCACAATTTTAATTTAACAACAAAGTTTATTTGTTATTGCATTTATTAAAAACTGTGGTAACTTTAACTCATTAAACAAAAGATAAATATCTGTGGTAATTTAAAGAAAATAGCAAAAAGAATTGTGACAAGCAAAAAAGTTAAACAAGTCATTTTACTTGAATTTAAAGAGTATTGTAAAATCTGTTGATTACAAAATTAAGAATTGAATTTGTTATTGCTTTGGTTTGAGTACAGTTCTTGATTCAAAAGATTCTTCATTGTGTAAAATTCTAAAAAAACGCCAGTAAATTTACAAAGTAAAATTCCTGTTATCTGCTGAACTCTCCTTAATTGGAGGTGGAAAAATGGGTCAGAGTTTTGATGTATAAAAGAGAGTGGTGGTGTGACATTGCATGAGCACTGAGAACCATGCAAACTAAATAATAACTACACAACATAGCATAGTAAAGCAAAATATAAAATATAAAAAATTATTAAAAAAGTATTGGTTATTGATAAAATTACAGTTCTTATGTTGTTTTTCACATCACATTATACTTTCAACATTTTGATTTTAATGAAGTATAAATAACTCTTCCTTTTTACACAAAGTGCCTTACACCTAACATTTTATCTATGTGTATATGTTTTATATATTTGAATAGAAAGTTCTATTTTTATAAATTTTGAAAATAAAAGCCAAATATCAGTATATGAGGTTTACTGGTTTGGGTCAAATGATTTCCCTAAATTTCTAAAAGCCCAAGAACAAAGCAACAAAGTAAATAAAAAAACCGCCATAGAAATATATTCATGAAAATTAATAATTAAATAGTTAGTTTCTTTTATTAGATGACCTGTGAAAGTGTCCTTTAACCTCATGAGTTTTGTCAAGAAGAGATGGAGGAGAGAGGGGGATTACTTGGTCATATTATTAATTTCACATTAATCAGTTAATTATTTAACTGATCGTTAACTGATTAATGATCAATTAAACTGGGATTAACAATCAGTTTAAATTGTTGTGGGTTAGTCGCTCTAGCTAAAAGCAAGATTGGAAAAGATGTTGTTATGCTATTTAACTCAAAATTTACTCAATAAAGGTACCAAGAACACATTGAGTTATTCAATTCAGTTTTAGATGTCTTTTTTTGCCCAGATACCTAGGGTTACATTATCCAGTGTGTGTCTTTCTTTTTAAGATAGTGGAGAGTAATTTGAGGGAAATATAGTTGCTATTACTAGTTGGTCAAACAGCTAGATAGAAATTCCCTTGTTGGCTTACAGAATGTTGGAAATGCAGTGGTATTTAGTACAACTTGATTCCAAGCTGAACATATTGAAAAAATGTTTTTACAAAAGACATTAGCTCTGCATAAGCTCATTGATAAAATTAAAGATTTTTAGTTTAAAAAAAAAATCAAAGATAATTATTTTGAATAAATTACACATAATAAATTGATATTGATTTCTTTTGTAGACACAAGGTTTTTTGATTAGTAAAGTTCTGTGACATACTTTCTCGAGAGTAATAACAAAATTTGTAAAGTAAAATAGTTATGTGGGAATCAAAAGAGGATTACAGTCTCAAATTGTTGCTTGTTTAACCTATACTCCAAAACTCACTTGTACACTCTTATCTTATTTAAGTTGATTGGGCATATGGATTGTTAAACAATAACAATGTAACTCATTAGTAAAAACAAATGAATCATGTCAGTCGAGAGGAAAAATGTGTTTTGTACAGAAACTCCACCCATCAAATAAATGATTTGATGAATATATTTATTGTAAGTATATTATCTAATTGAAATTGCTCACAACCTGTTAGGAATGTCTGTCACTCTTAGCTTGATTAATTCATCATGCTGAATTGTCACAGCTTACTTTGGGCTTTAGTACCAGCAGCAACCTCATATAACTAATGAAACAAAATGGGGACAATAGACGATACCACCACCACCACCAGGTCTACTAAGAGTACTTTATTTTTGTACTATTGTTACTGTTATTTTTCTCAAACATGTTAACTGTTTGTTTTTGAATATTATTAAGGTATTTTGCACTATTTATAAAGAAAGTATACTGTTAATGAAACATTTTATAAGACAATATTATTTATATGACAACATTTAAATTTATAAATATTCTGTACAGCCTGCTTCCCTATGCCTGGTATGCTACTGTTTTCATGTTTTTGTCTCAACATGAATTTGGAAATTATATTTCTTTTATTCTTTTAATATCTGGAATTGCTTCCAAGCTTTCCTTCATTTTAGGAAGGCCTTGTAAGGTAAAAACAAATTTTTATTACATTTTTTTTTTTCCTGATGGAATATGAAGAAATCCTTTACAAGTGAGTGATGCCAATTATTCATACTCTTAAAGTAGCTTTCAAATGGATCGATTTCTTCCTGTAGAATCTTACTATACCAGCAAAGAATTGTCAAGAAAATATTTTACTTGGTAGGTCTAAGGAGCTAGTACCAAGCTCCTGGTGAGGCCAAGGCTGCAACCCAACTTTATATCCTCTTAGATGCCATTCCATTGCACTTATGCTTTATTGTCTTCAAAGAAGGCAAGATCTGTCATTTTCATTGCTAAGTTTACAGTCATTTACAGCTATAATTAAAAAGATTCCATAAGGCTGGTGCCTTTTCCTGATTTTTCTTCAGTGTTTAGTAGATGAAAGATGAATCTCTTAATATAAGCCCTTGAACTATTACAAGTGGTTTTTCCTACTGAAAGAATTGAACCCAGTACTACAAGCCAACATAGTACTGTCATTACTCACATCTGTGCTCTTAGTAAAGTAAATGCTACTTATATCTAGGTGGAGTTTGCTGTTGCAAGTTAAATTGTTGTAAATCCAGATCAAATAGGCTTATGATAAGAGGTAATCCAGCCGTAACCATTCCATCTTATTCCTATGTACAGTGAACCCAGAACCACATTATCCAACATTTTTCAAGATGGTTAGATGTGACTTGAGCAAAACTTGTGGCGATTTCTAGGAGGCCAAGCAACTACAAGAGGTTCCTTCATTAGCTTGAATGCTGGTGATCCTCCCTGCTGGTTGTCCAATATTTTATCAGCTGGACCATTTACACCCTCATTAAAAATATCACTAAATTAATTTGTCTAGAATCATATTTGCTATTAAAAAAGAAGTTATTTCAGTTAAATCAGTTAAAATGTAGAGTGAGGGCCCCTCAGAGCTCCAGGCCTTTGGGCAGTGCTAATTGACCGACGGCTCAGTCCACTCCTGCCATCCATCATGAGAAAAGTTCTGGGATAGATTTTTGTTTCCAGTCTTAAAGATTTGAATTTCTCATAACTTTTCTCACTTGAGTTCAAAGCTATAGATTTACAGAAGAGAGTAGATTGGATGTTGTGATTTGTATGCCTTTCTCAAAAATACAAATTTTATACAAGTGTTGCGATTTTAGTAGAGAATGAAGCCACAGCATGGGCTTGGCTCAGAAGAGGCTTCTTTCTTAATTTGCAAACTTGAATATAACTTTTAACAAAGCTCAAATTTCTGTTCTTTTTACATATTCTATGACTACCCCACAATATTTTAAACTCTTTTACTACATTTTCAGTTAGAATAGTCATCATACTGATGACTGTAGATGTGCAATGAAGGTGTTAATACATTGTCATAACTGTTAGTGACAGCTGCCAATTCTTGTTTTCTAAAACATAGAATTAATGTGTGTGTGAGAGAGAGTATATTCATTGCTGCCAGCAGCGTTAATCCATTAACAACGGGATTTACAGTTAGAATGATTCCATAGTTTATCCATTATATGGTGCTTCCAATTTCTATAGATTTGAAAAAGCTGCAATTAGAATTAGTCATTATATTGTAGCTTTAATGTAGCATTGCTAACCAGTGTAGTATTGGAAGCATTAATTCACTGACAATAGGACTTCTAATTAGAATAGCTACTTATTGTAACCATTAAATAGGCAGCATACTGGTGTTTATGGTGTTACAGAATTGAAAGGGTGAATTCAGTGGAAGCAGGATTGACAATAAGAATATTTCTATGTGGCTGAGAGTAAAATGTCCAAAATGCTATCAATCCTAACCAAATCCTTCAAAATGTTGTCTTTGATGAGTGTAATTTCTTTTTTATCTCTTATTATTAGAACATTTTTTAATCTTTATTTTTACCCATAAAGGAATGGATTCATGTTGTAGAGGATATTGTCTGAATTTTATCTAAAAAAAAAAAAAAATTCTAAAATCATAAATTTTGAGATATATATAAAATGTTAGGTATTCTTGCAATATTCTTACTATACACATTTTTGTAAATATATTTCATTCACATATTTATTCATATACTTATTCACACATATACACTTACATACTTACATATATGCTCCTTCACATCATTTATTAACATCTTCCAAACATCTATTAACTCACACAGACACATATACACACTCACACACGCAAGTACTCCTCCATTCCTCACCATGTCATAGGGGGTTGTAATAAAACTGAAAAATCATACAGAGCCAGTATAAATAGTAAATGTAACAGGCCATTAACCAAAGGTTTCATGTTCAAGTGCTACTTGATGCTTACTTTTTTTTTCTTTTTTTTTTTTTTGCATTTAGTTCTTGTTTGTCTCTATACAAATAAAAAGGCAGTGAAGTGCCAGAAATAATAGACTTGGACAAAATGTCATGGTATTTAGTTCCTTCTCTTTCTACGTTTTGAGTTCAAATCTTGCTGGGATTAACTTAACCCTTTAGGATTCAACCCTGCTATGTCTTTGGTGAGGAAAGAATTCTCAGAAAATTTACAAGTTTTGCAAGAAGACCAAAATTAATTTTTTTTTTTTTTCTAATTTATCCATTTGCTGTGAGAAAAAGCATTTTTGTTTTCTGTAGTGTTTTAAATTATTTCTAGAAATATCTTATTCACCATAATTATATATATTGTTTTCAGTTTAAACAAATTCTTTTGAATGTTAAAATAGTTTGATATTTTCAGTTCTACTCACATCACCTTTTTCATTTCAATTTCTTACACTTTCTTTCAGTTGGTCTATTCCTCAAGCATCTTCAGGTGTGCTATTCCTACATATGTATACTTAGACTGGATTTTAAACTCGACAGCCTTTATTTTAATCACTAAGATTATGGCTGGATATATTTAAACTTTGTGACGAAAATAACCTGAAGACCCTTGAGAATACACTAAACAGAATGTAATGTAGATAGTAAAGACATGAGAAATGAGATTTAGAGTTTGTAAATGTCATTCTATTTTAACCACAGTTCATCTCAGAACTATCGATGTGAAATAACATTGAATATATTATTTAAGAATGAAATATTTTGCAGTTGTTTTCATGTTTTTTTTGAAGAAATACCTATTTATTGTTTGATTTTGATATTGTTTTCTAACTAATTTAGTTACTAACAAATCTGCATGGGTATGCAAGTATTTATAAGTCTGATAATACTGAAGATATATTTTTACATTTTAATTTTTTTTAAAGATTCAAGTAAAGAAAGATCAAACACAAGTGTCACTTGTTTCCTTTTATACCTTCCAAAACTTAAAAAATCTATTTTTAACTTATGTATGAATTTTTTTTTTTTTTTCAACCAAAACTTGTATCTCTGAAACACACCTTGTCTTATGTGTCAATAAATCAAATGAAAATTTACATTTTTTCCACTCCTAAAAACAACTACTTATATAAGATGGTGTGTCTTACACTACAGCATGTCTTATACAATGAAAAATAGAATATGCCACTATATTCTTTATTTTCCTACTTCTAAAAGAAATGAATGACAGTCTGTTTAGATCAGAAACATAGCTAATCACTAAAAAATAACAAAAAGTTTATCATCTGTTTATCTTCTCTTTCAAACGTAAACAGCATTTAACCTTTTGGCATTTAAACCCATCATATTCAACCAAAATATTTTGTTTTACGTTCAAACTAGCCAAATCCAGCCTCTCACACCTATCTTACAATGTCATTCTAAAAATAAGCATCACATCACCAAAAGCTCAAAGGTGAGATAATGCATAATTAATTAAAAACAGTTTGATTAAATAAGCATTATATTTGATAGAGTAAGCTGAATATGAAAGGGTTTAAAAAAAAACATTTCTATTTCTACTATTTAAGGACACTGGTTATGGATCTTTTTAAGAAGTCACTGTTAATTTATGTTATGTATTGATGAGGCAAGTAATGATCATATCCTGTGACTTCATTGTTATTTGGGTTAAAAATGTTATTGCTTGAATGCATTTAACAGGTCAATGCACAGGTTTTCAAGTTTCAATAGCGGTGTGTATGGGTATGTTAGTAAAGTTTTTAATATTCAAGAAAACATTTTAATAAATGCTATTTTTATAATTAATAAAATGCTTAATTAGAATTGAATCAGTATTTTACATTACTTTTCTTTTGGATTTCATAATGTTTAGGAAAATTTATTAAAGCATTTTCATTGCTTCCCAACAACATGGTTTTAGGTTCAGTCCCATTGCATGGCACCGTGGGCAAGTGTCTTCTACTGTAGCCTCAGGCCGACCAAAGTTTTGTGAGTGGATTTGGTAGACAGAAACTGGAAGAAGTCCATCATATGTATGTATGTATATATATATATATATATATATATATATATATATAGATAGATATGTGTGTCTTTGAGTTTGTCCTACCACCACCACTTAACAACTAGTGTTGCTGTGTTTATATCCCTGTAACTTAGCAGTTCAGCCAAAAGAGCCCAATAGGATAAATACCAGGCTTTAAAAAAAAACTGTCCTGGGGTTGATTCGTTTGGCTAAAACCCTTCAAGGTGGTGTCCAAGCATGGCCACAGTCAAATGACTGAAACAAGTATACAATGCCTTAACCCTTTAGCACTCACATTATTCTGTCAAAAGTAATGTTTATTTATTCACTTTGTCTTGAATTAATTATGCATTATCTTGTATCTTTGAGATATTGATGAGGTAACTGTTAATGTTTAGAATGATATTGTAGGATTGATGTGAAAGCCCACATCTGGCTAGTTTGAACATAAAGCAGGTAGAATATTTTGGCTAGATACGGCCTGTTTAAATGCTAGAGTTAACATCAAAGTATCATTGTTTGATTCAATGGTTTTGAGAAAATAGTTAAAACCTTCCATCAAAATTTTATATTATCTGTAACTTGTTTCAGTTGAATCGACCCCAGTACTTATTTTTAAGCCTAGTATTTATTCTATCAGTCTTCTTTGCCAAACCACTAAGTCACGGACATAGATAAACCAGCATTAGTTGTCAAGTAGTGGTGATGGGGGACAAACATAAACACAAAGGCATGCATATATATGACTGGCTTCTTTCAGTTTCTGCCTACCAAATCCACTAACAAGGCTCTGGTTTGCCCAGATCTTTAGTAGAAGACACTTGTCCAAGATGCAACACAGTGGGACTGAGCTCAGAACCATGTGGTTGAGAAACGTACCTTACTACACAGCCACACCTGCACCTATAATGTTCTAATTTTATCTTATGTTCCAAATACTTATTTAATAACAACAAAGTTCTGAACTTGATTATGACTAAATTCTTCATTATTTTCTAAATTAATTGAAATAAAAGGAGTATATTTCAACAAATATGGTAACAAAAAAAAAAAGCCGTAAGAAATTCAAGTTAAAAGTTAATTATCTTTCAACATCTTTATAAGCATTCTAATAATTTTTAAGAACAATTAAAGTAATACTGTCATCATCATCATCATCATCATTTAACATCCATTTTCCATGTTGGCATGAGTTGGACAGCTTGACAGGAGCTGGTAAGGCCAGGGGTCACACCAGGTTCCATAGTCTGTTTTGGTCTGATTTCTACAGTTAGATGCTCTTTCTAACAGTAACCACTTTACAGAGTATACTGGATGCTTTTTATGTGGTACCAGCACCAGCACTGTTTATGTGATTTTAGGATATGAATTCTGTTGTAGAGAATGGGTTTTCTTGACTACAGTAATATATATATATATATAGTTTTAGGGAAAATAACCAAGTTTCAAGAACTCATCGATGAAAATTGGTTTAATTGAGTTTTTACCTGTAATTTTGGATTTTGTCCCTAATATTATTATAATTATATATATATATATATATATATCCCAGTCCTTTGTCATCTCTGTGAGGTTCAGCATTTTGAGATTAGCCTTTGATACTTCATCTTATATCTTCCTTGGTCTCTCTTTTTCACAACTTCCATCCACTTTAAGTGATCAGCACTTCTTTATGCAATTGTCCTCATCCATCCACACCACATGACCAAACCAAAGAATTGTGAAAATGCATAATGTTGAGAGAAACATTGTTTCATTTAAGCTATTAAAAACAGGATTACCTAATGTATCATACTTGAATTTACACTCCTCCATAAACTAATTGCTAACACTGTTTCCACTGTGTGCATATGCACATTTTGCAACCGATACACAAAAGGCATTAATGTGTGCGTGAAATGTTAATTACTTAAAATAACAAACTAATTAATAATTATTATATAGTGTAGGGAAACACTGGAAAAACAATTTTCACAAAATTTTTGCACTCATTGGCTTCTAAAATTAGAGGAAGCATTAAATGCTGACACAGAAACTATTTCCAGTTTCTTTGATTTCCTGATATTTTTCTATTGTGCTAATAACTAATTTATCATTATTTTATTTTTATCAGTATAAGTTTCTTGTAATTTCATTTAAGTCTTTCAATTAACTAGTAATATCCAAAGTATTTCATCTCTGCCACATTTGAAAATAGTGAAGTCACAAACTTTTTGTTTTACATATCTCGTTTCACCCCTTTTAATCACACCCACCCTTATACAATGTAGGATACCCAATTATCTTCTCCACAAACAGGAACAGTCCTGTCCCTTTTATCATACTTTAACCCAATACCTCCCATAATTCTATTAACTGGAATCTTTTTTATGAAACTTTGATTTCTAGCATAAAACAGCCTTAGAAACATGCTCGAATGATCAAAATAACATTTCAAAATAACATTTTAAATAGAAATAAGCGAGATATTGGGTGGAAAATTAGCAAATCTCATTTGAATATCAGAGAAAAATACCAAGTAGATATAGCAAAAAGGCTAGATATGTGTAAATATTGACAGATAATTACGAAATTTGTAATTTTTAAGTGATCTCATATGAGATCACTGGTAGGTAATGGGTTAACCTTTCAACATCTTGCATAAAGCCATTTGTCTCTCTATTATACTCTCTCTCTCACTTGTGAGGGCTCTTTAGTACTGCAAGTTACATAGTAACTTCATTTATGCTGGTGCCACAAAAAGGAACCCTGTGCACTCTGTAAGGTAATTGGTATAAGGAAGGGTATCCAGCTGTAGAAATATACCAAAACTTAGACACTGGAGCAAGACATTGGATCCCTGTCAAACTGTTCACCTATGCCAGCATGACAAGTTGATGTAAAACGATGGTGATAATGATGTCTTCACTTTAATTCCTAAAAATTGATTTTTGTTTTTATTATCCTGCCCAGGCCCTGTGCTAACCACTTCAACTAGTTTTTCCTTTCCCTTTTTTTTTTTTTTTTTTTTTTTTTTTTTAATTCCTTCTTGTTTGTATCTTTCCTCCAAATATTGGCTTGTAACAGTTTGAGCAGGACATTAATGATATCTATCTCACTAGTTTCAGAAGGACTGTGGTAGCGAAAGATACTATTCCTTCCTCCAAACCCACCTACTAAAAATGAAAAGAATTCACCCACTGTTAGTAATAAATGTATTAAAGGCATTATGAAACTGTGTATTAACACACTTTCTCCTGGATACATTGCTTGCCCACCATTTGTCAATCAAACTGTTTTTTGGTAATGAGATGTGCCATGTCATGATACCTATTTTATAGCTAGTTGGACTAAATCTTTAGGAATTAGGTATTTATTGCCATGGGAGCGCCATAGCAACACTGATAAAATATGGGTCAACAATCACTACCATAAGGCAGCAACACAATAGCTGAGCCAGCTGTGACTATAACAAATCCAACTTATTTGTATTACTGAGACTGGGATTGATTGAAATTATTTTACTATTTATAAACACAAAACTGTTGCACAGATTCATTAAACAAATTCTCGTAAATTATATTAATTAATCAAAATGCTGTACCTAGTTAATAATTAGCTGTCTTTTTCGGAAAAATGAAGACAGTAAATGATTTCTCTCCGCTCGTGGAAAACTCCAATGATTAATATTGATAAATGGACAATGAAAATAATGAGTTTCACTCACGTGTATTTATCATTGTATCATGCTAAATTTTTCATTAATTAAACAATGGTCAAGATTATGTTCCACTGTCACGTGTTATGACTGTCACAATTTCTCATTTTCTTAAATAAATTTGAGGTTTCATGTCTTTCTACCTATTTCTCTAAAATATATGTGTGTGTAGATATGTGTTTTTGTGAACATTTTAGAAATTTTTAAATTCTTAACAGTGCTCAAAGCTAAATGTAAACAAAATAATTAATTTGTAACAATTTTGGTTCTAAATAAAGCAGATGAATATTTTTCTTGTAAGACATTAATCGGTCTTTCCTTGTTTAAATAAAAATGTAGATAGATCTATATAACTTTTAAATAGAGTAATATTTTTTCTAAAATGTGCTGCTGTTTATTGATCAACAAAACTGCTTGCATTGTCATGCAATATTTCAACCAAATGACCTCAGCAAAAGATATTTCATTACATACAAATGATTTCAATGTCATTGACAAAGCATCTTTATTTTTAACTTATTGTATGTGTGTGAAAGAGATATTGTGTGAGAAGCCATTGATCATAGAGGTACTACCTGAAACTTTTAGTTGTGTATTTTGAGAGCAAGTTATCTTTGTGGAAGAAGTTATAACTCTATTGGAGGCTTTATGCAAAGAGTTGAAGTATTTCAGGTTTGATGGACTCTCACCAGGATTTCAGAGTACGAGCACCCAGTTGTTTGACCAACTAAAAAAGCTCATCACTGAATTAGCATGTAAAGTGATTTAATCTTTTGCTAATACCCAGCCATCTCATTTCAGACTGAATCCTACTGATGGCATAATGAGCAAGTGTCTTCTACTATAATCCTGGGCCAACTAAAGCCTCATGATTGAATTTTGTAGATCAAAATTGAAAGAAGCCATTTGCACTGAAGATCACATGCTGTTACTTGACCATGGTGTTATCTAATATCCAGTGTGAAACCAATTGGTAAGAATGGCTGAAATGGATCTTTAATACTGTATACTTTGATTAATAAATACATAGATATATATATATGTGTGTACCTGTGTTTGTTTATATCATCATCATCATTTTAACGTCCATTTTTCCATGCTTGTATAGGTTGGGGGTTTTACGAGGCAGATTTTCTACAGCTGGATACTGTTTCTGTCTCCAATCCTCATCTGTTTCGCAAAACATGTTCTCACAAAATATGGGAAATGAATGTCACTGCTCTAATGATTGTGGCAATTTTATAACTTTCACGCGATGTCAAGACAAGGAGACATACAGATTCACACTCGCTCAGACACACACACATGCATATATGATGGACTTCTTTCAGTTTCTGTTTACCAATTCCACTTACAAGGTTTTGGTCAGCCTGGGACTATAGTAGAAGACACTTTCACAGTGGGACTGGACCTGGTACCATGAGGTTGGGAAGCAAACTTATTACTACACAGCCAAGTCTGCACCTGTATACATATAAATTCATATTCATTTATAACCATTCCTCTCACACTAACTACCACTATACAACTGCTATGACTATTATAATGACAAAAATAGTGTCAAGTTGTACTTAGTATTTTGACTATTACAAGTAAAATCAATATTGTTTTGACTGAATTTTAATTTCTCAAATTCTCATAGATTTAAAATAATAAAAACCCCTTAGAGATGAAAAGCAAAGTGGAGTTCAGCAAGATTTGAACTGAATATAGAATCAGAAGAAATACTGCAATACTTGAACGCAATATATATATGTATGTATATAGATGTAAATACACACACATGCTTATGTGTGTATACAAATGTAAACACACATACATATGTAGATGTATATATGCATTAAAATATTTATTAATTCCATCCAAGGACTATTATTGTTATTACTATATTTATCCTACATTATATCAGCATAGCTCGGTACAACCCCAAAAAACTGGTATCACTAGTTGGCATCATTAGGCTGTAGCTGGCAGAATAGGTTAGGAGCTTTTATATGCATATTCAAAACATTTCTCCAAAGCATATATATGTATATATACACACACACACATCCAGACATACACATAGGTATGTCAGCTATTCCATAATAAGGTGGCATTTAAATATTAGTATAATGTCAAGTCTTTCTTCCTATATCTAGTCACTATCTGATAACACAGATATTTCAGAGACAGTTATGATATCAAACAATTCTAGCCTAGGACAAAGACTTGTCTATTAAAATACATGTCTAGCATGCCTTTAGTCTAAAATGAGGTTTTAAAGCACCAGACAGTAGTCTTTACCCTTGACTAAACAAAGCTATATTAGATGTAGGTTAAAAGCTGTTATGACTAAGGGGTAGTGTTTTCCTGTGTATCAGCTCCTCCAGTCTTTGGGAGTAGACCTCAAGGAAAGGGAATTACTTTTGTCAAGTAGATATATATTTTTTATTGCACGACTGAATAAAAGCAGCCATTGTAATTTAAATATCACTAGAGATACCTGAGAACATTTCTGGCATTCTTTTCGTTGTTGTTGATGTTGAGTTGTAGTTGCTGTGCTGGTTGTCGTAGCTGTAGTTGTGGTGGTGGTGGCAAGCTAAGTTGGTGACAATTGCAGTTGTTATCATTTGACTTCTGATGGCCCTAGAGAAAACAGGACTGTCACTTAATCTCATACACTTTTTCAATACTTAAATTTAAAGTCTTCTAATTCAAATCATTGTTATTATTTGCCCCTCACATTAACACTTTCAAATTGTTATTGTCATTTAAAGCAGGCCAACTCTAAGTAGACCTATGATCAAATGTATTCTAGACAGGACTATCCTGTCTTTCTTAGGGTATGCATGCTGCAGTTTCTGATTTGTCCTTTTCTTAAATAAAATAATTGAGTGAGATCTGAGGGAAATTTGGCTTCCATTTTTAAGAGGTTGACCATCTACACATATTCCATCGTCTATATCCCTCTTCTACAAAAATCTGTTTTAATGCTTGTTTTTTTTATTAACCCTGGATAGTTGTCCTGTTGAGATCATTTCTTTGATTGACCCAAGATCTCCTTTGCCTTTTGTCCTTTCAGGATCAATGGAATATGTACCAGTTGAGCACTGGGATTGATGTAATTGACTATCCAACTTCCCACCAAAATTTGAGGCTTTATGCCTAGAGTAGAAATAATAATAATCCTTACTCCTATAGGTACAAGGCCTGAAATTTTTGGAGAAGGGCTAGTTGATTACATTGACTCCAGTGTGCAACTGGTACTCATTTTATCAACCCTGAAAGATGAAATATAAAGTCAACCTTGGTGTAATTTGAACTCAGAACATAAGGACGGATGAAATGCTGCTAAGCATTTCACCTGGCATGCTAATGATTCTGCCAGTTCACCACCTTAATAAAAATAACAATAACAATAATAATCCCTTCTATTATAGGCACAAGGCCTGAAATTTGGACGAGAGTAGTTGATTACATCAACCCCAGTACTCAATTGGTACTTATTTTATCGACCTCAAAAAGATGAAAAGCAAAGTCGACCTTTGCAGAATTTAACAATCAATAATATTAATATGCTAATTTTCTGTTTTTATACATACATACATGTGGTGTGTGTCACAATTACTTCAAAGGAAGTAGTAAAAAGGTTGAAGGGAGAGGTACAAAGAAAAAGAGAAATAAAAGGTGTTAAGCAGAGGAGGTATAGTTGAAGTGAGTGGCAAAGCAGGAGAGAGACAGTGAGTGGTACTGAAAGGAAGATGGCGTTCCCTTTTTGTTTTTAAATGTCTATCAGTATTTTCAGAGTAGACTAATACATACATCGAACGGAAAGTAGATACATAGATCAAAAGAAAAATAGATACATAGACACATTGTCAAATCAAAGACAAATTAACTACAGCAAATATTGGATGTCACTTTTACTTTTCATTACCACACGAGGATAGAATTAATGTGCAAGTGGCTGAGTATTCCACAGACATGCATACCATTAACACAGTTCTCAAGGTGATTCAGCCTCACACAGAATCTGACAAGGCTGGCCCCTTTCAATTACAACTACAATTCATTTTGGCCAGCTGAGTGGACTGGAGCACGATAAACCTCCAAGTGGTTGGAAGAAAACCAAAAAAGATCCTATATAGGGGCAGGAAAATCTTTTTAGTCGTTAGGGTCACTATGGGGGTTAATCAAGTCCTAACAGCAGCATTTGTGGGTCTCACAGATCTGGAGGCCAAGCCCTTTGATAAATACTGATGCGCATGTTGTTATTAAATTGAGTGTGAGTCAAGGGTGAAGTCACTACATGACAGAATAGCAATTATTTCATCTTAGCTTTCACTGCTTATACTAAACACATATTTTTGCTTTATGATATGAAACATTTCCTTTCCTTTCACTCTTTTTAAAGAATGGTATTCTGTCAGTTACGATGAAAAGGTTCCTGTTTATCTGTTATGATTTTACAACTGCTTGTAAAATTAACGTGCAAGTGGCTGAGTACTCCACAGACATGCATGCCATTAACGTAGTTCTCAGGGAGATTCAGCCTCACACAGAATGTGACAAGGCTGGCCCCTTTCAATTACAGCTACAACTCATTTTTGCCAGGTGAAGTAGAGTGCCTTGCTCAGGAAAACAGTGTACTGCCAGGAATCATACTCATGACCATACGATCGTGGGCCAAATACCCTTAACCACTGAGCCACGCACCTTCACTCTCTTAACCATGGAGAAAAGGAGTGAAGCAATAGAGACAAGAAAAGGAAAGCCTCAGTCATTTAAAATGACAATTAGACTGAAATACGATCGGTCTTTTCTAGCTTCTTTACTTTTAACAATGAAGAGTGAAAGAGATTTAGTAATGAATAGAAGGGAAAGTTTATTAGGTGTTTAGGTTTCCATTCTGGGAGTTCTAGAAGGATCAAGTGTTAGTTCTTTCTTCTTTCCCCCACCCCCTGTACTTATTTGCCTTGTTTGATAGTTCTTCATTTCTTTTAGTTGGGGGAAAAGACCGTATTTTTTTTTTAGGTATGTTTAACGTTTTCTTTAGAAACTACAAACAAACCCCACTCCCTTCTGTTTTTTTTTCTTTTTTCATACAAAAACTAATGCAAATTTCAAACGGGGTATAGCTGTGAAAAGAGCCCAGAAAAATGGGTATTACTCCTACAAAATGGGTGGGGAAGAAAAGTTGCCAACTCTATACTTTATAGAGTGTCTTCTACTATAACCTCGAGTCAACCAAAGCCTTGTGCGTGGATTTCATAGATGGAAACTGAGAGAAGCCCATCGTATATATGTATATATATGTGTGTGTTTGTGTCTCTGTTTGTCCCTCCATCATTTGACAACCGATGTTGGTGTGTTTGCAATGGAAACTTCATCTACTTCTATAGCAAAAAAGATACGATTGCCACATATATCAAGTGAAATCTTGCACTACACACTGTGTCAATGTATAAAGTCACAAAATACAAAATCATTGATGGTTCCAGCCTCGAATCTCTGATTATCTCTCACAGCAACATTAAAATTTTTGGTTTTTGTTGTTTTTTTCTTCAAGTATCTTCCTACAGAATTTTAAAATAAACATTGACTGCACTAATCTAACAAGTTTTACGAGATCTACAAATGTCATAGTTCCTACACTTCTCAGAAACTGTATTTCTTACAACAAGAAAGTGTATGTGTGTCTGTCTGCATGGATTTTTAAAACTCTTTGTTTCTTTTATTTTGTTTCAGTCATTGGACTGCAGTCATTCTGGGACACTGCTCTGAAGGGTTCTAGTTTAAAAAAATCAACCCCTACACTTTTTTTGTCAAAGTCGGGTACTTATTCTATCAGTCTCTTTTGCAGAACTGCTAAGTTATAGGGATGTAAACAAACCAATACTGGTTGTCAAATGTGATAGGTGACAAACACAACACATACACACATATGCATGTGTGTGTGTATGTATATATATATATGTATAATAATACAAATAATATGTGAGTATATGCACATATACGTACATATATGTACATACCTACATCTACATGTATATATAATCTAATCTTAAGTATTCTATCACAGACTCTGACAACCTCAATTACCTTATCAACCCATTTCTCTGCAAGAAGTATACTCGCGCCTCCCACCCCCACCCCGTCTGTTCCCTGCCCAGAAAATCTTACACCTATGTTCTTTGCCTGTGAGGAACCTAGCAGAACTTCTTCTCCACCTTTCTTCTTGGATGCAGCACAAACCTACACATCTCTGTTCAAGCATCTCAACAATCTCACCAGACCTACCTTTTGATGTGCTGACATTAAGTGTGCCAACTCTGAGGGTGTGGGAGGTGTGGGCCTGTGAGACCCTGAGATAGGGGACAGCAGCATCATGCACCAGAAAAGAAAGCTCGCATTTGGCAGAACTCATAAATGAACAATGGCCTTCAACCTGCATACATTACACCATCATTTTATGTGCTACATAATCACTACATTACATAGAAGATAGACCCCTAAGTAGGGATGGAGGAACATTAAGCCTTTGGAGGTGTTCATGGGAGAGACATCCAATAGAGGTCAGAGGATAGAGACTTCTGGTACAGGTGGTGGGGGTGGGATTGGTGGGTGCACCATGAAACAGCAATGTGAAACAGTAAAAACTCAGGCTGCCGGTGTGAGAGAATATTAATGATGATAATCAGATAGAATTGGGTATTTGAATCCTTAACTAGAGCTATAACCAACAGTTTTTGGTCAACCAAACTGTGACAAAATTAGATAAATGAATGAATAAATGACAATAATAAATGAGTGTGAAAGAGAGAGAGAAAGAGGGAGAGTTGAATTGAGCAAAGGGATCTTAAGTTTTTTTCTCTAAACATACGGCATGGAAGATGAAACTGTGTTTGCATAGAAAGATAATGAAATGAAATAATAAAGTAATTTTTTATAATAAATTGTGCTGAAAAAGAGGTTTTAGATGCTAGGTTGGAAAATAAGGCTACTTATCTGAACATCTGGTTTCTACTCCATGTGGTGAGGTAT
>NC_068991.1:39147179-39157876 GCF_001194135.2 Octopus bimaculoides | reverse complement strand
TATATATATACATATATATATACAACAGGCTTCTTTCAGTTTCCATCTACCAAATCCACTCATAAGACTTTGGTCAACCTGACGCTATAGTAGAAGACACTTGCCCAGAACCATGTGGTTGGGAAGCAAGCTTCTTACCACACAGCCATGCCTGTACTTGTCTAAATAATGAATGAATTATTCAAGATGACAGCTCTGTTAAGTTTTGTAGGAGCTTGTTGAATATTTCCTCTGACATTCTCATCTTACACAAAATTTCACAGAATACGCATCTTGAATCATTTATTTGTTATTTAGACAGCCTTAATGAAAATGTAGAATTTTTCTACAAACAAACTTAGGAACTGCTTCTTACAGAAAGCTAGTTGTACTTGCATATGAATAATTGTGCTCTACCTATTAATAAGTATCTTCATCATCAACATTGATTTAGTGTCCACTTTTCCATGTTTGCATCCACTAAACAGAATTTATCAAGACATGTTTTCTACAACCCTTGCTGTCACCAAGAAAGGTAATGTTTCCCAATGGCCAGATATGTTTCCATGGAAGGTCGAGAAGGAATAACACCACTTGTATGACAGTGCTACTCATTTACGACTGTTGCACACTGTCAAGACATGAACACACACACACACACACACACACACACACATATGCATGCATATATTGTAGGCTTCTTTTAGTTTCCACCTATCAAATCCATTCACAAGACATTAGTCAGCCTGGACCTATAGTAGGCAATGCATGCTCAAGGTCCCACCTAAAAGGACTCAACCTGAAATCACCTAAAGTAACTCAACCTGAAAACCATCTTAACCACAGACCCATGCTAATGTGTGAATGTGTTAGTGTCTCTTTGTCTTGATAGTATGCAACAGTTATAAAATAAAAATCACCTTCATGCAAAACCATGTGGTTCATTTCCAATATTTTGTGAAAAATATATCTGACCATGAGGAAATATTGTCTTATTTGGAAACTTGATGAGTTTCCAAGGTGGGACTTGATGATAGAAAGAACATTCAATCATAAAAAGAATCTGTCTCATTAAATTCTGTCTGACACATGCAAACAAAGAAAAGTAGATGTTAAAAATGATGATGATGATACCCCCCCCATATATATTTGTATATATATATATATATATATATATACACACATATATACATACATACATATATATATATATATATATATATACATATATATATATATACACACACACACACACACATATATATATATATATATATATGCACAAATGCTTATGCATATGTATACAAATGCTTCACTTTAAATTATTACTATTAATATTAAGTATTTTATTGTCTGCATGTGTCTGAATGTTTACACACTTTGACATCTGATCTAACAAAGAACTATTTGGACAGTTGGCCAGGTAGGGACAAGAAGGACCATCTGTTGCTATTGCAGTATGACTTGCCAACAGCATAATGATGCCTAACAGCTTTGTGTTCGCGTGGCAAGGAATCAATAACAAATGACACCATGTAAAATCTATTCTAAAACCTCTCCATTTTCTAACTTTCCACGTGGTTAATTCCAGTTCACGTCATTTGTTCATTTTTTCACTCCACCTTCAAAACAAACATGGAATGCTGACAGTTTCTTGGCCAACGTTTTGTGGATAACTTTACCTTTGGAGAAGATTGTTCTTATTTATAGACAGAATATATCATGGACTGATATAGGAAACATAAATTACAATTATAAAGGAAAAACATAAGAGATACGAATTGAGAGAAATTAACAGAGAATTAGAAAATAGAAGAGAATAAGCCTGAAAATACAAGCTTTGAATATTATAAAAAAAAAGATTGAAAAGGAAAGGGGAAAAAAATTATACTGGTTCCGACACTTTTCTTCCTGGAAGTAATTTTCCTATCATTCCAAAATTTATAAAAAGTGGTATGTCCATAGCCATTTTCAACCTTTGCATTCAATGTTAACTGTATTTTTGATGGATGAAAAACTTTAAAAAATATTTCTCTGTGTGTATGTATGTACTTCTGTGTGTGTATACATAAATAAGCATTTCTTTTCATGAATTTCATTCTTTTACATGACTTAACTACTGTGATTGTTTGAGAAAGAATTCAAAAGTATAATACAAATAACCCTTAAAATTTTCAAGATGATCAAATATTCTCAAAGCAATTATTTAAATATAAATATGTTTCATTTAATTGTGGCCACTTTTGTATTGATGTCATCAGCAGTTATTTCTGCAGAACAAATATCACTGACAATTGAATTAAAAGATAATGCTGCTTGGTGCTTTATGCATGAGTTTGAAAGATCTGAACCTTATATATTTACTTACAAAGTAATCAGAGGTGGTAATAAGGACATTGATGTTTCATTAATCTCACCAAATGGTCGAATCATCTATAAAGAAATGCGTCGACAGGAAGATCGCTTGAAAATCAACAGCTCCTCAGGAGTTTATAAATTTTGTTTCAGCAATGAATTTTCTAGCTTAACACATAAAATTGTTTTCTTTAGTATTCAAGGCGAAGAAATTGATAATTTGGCTGTTGAAATGGGCATTAAAAAACCGTCAGCACCAACCTCAGCTGAATCTTCTTGCAACATTGTTCATGAAAGCATGACCAAAGTTGTTAACCATCAAAAGAATTACAGACTACGTGAAGCAGTCGGACGTCACACAGCCGAAACCTTGAACACTCATGTTTTATGGTGGTCACTTGGTCTTACCTCCATTATATGTGTAGCTAGCATTAGTCAAGTTTTGATTTTGAAAACTTTTTTTACAGAAAAGTTAACTTCCTTAAAACCAGGGGACAATCCTCAGTTTGGCTTTCCTCGACATTGAAAAGCTTAGCTTTGTTCTTTCCTTCTTTCTCTCTTCTTGTTTTTCTTTACAATTATTTTGATATTTAGATGAAGGAAGAAATAATGAAGATACTCAGTAAGAAAGCACACTTGACCGGTTAGATGTTGACATGTAGTGGACGTGGGATACACAGACTGGAAGTTCATACACAATTTATCAAGTAATGCATTGAATTCTTCAACAGACCATTTAGCCCTTACTTCTTACTTACCTTGTAGGAAATCCTATATCAGTGTAAATGGAAAGTTGTCTGGATGAAATGTCCTTCAAGACAGATATCGATGAGTTTTAAGTTTTGTCTCTGCTTTATATCAATAGAGAATAGAAAACAAAAAACAAAAGCAATGTTGAGTAAACAACCCAATGAATGACTGTAAGCTGTGAAAGGATCTCCACTGTTTGGTTGGTATATATGATGTTAATCTAAATATTATGTCTGTTTCAAACTGAAACAACACCTCAACATGAATAGCCATGTAACAAAGTTTTGAGTAAAAAAAAAACATTAAACAGAACAAAACCAGAATTTTAATTCTTTTTTTTTTTTTTGTAATTTTTTAACATGTATTACAATAATTTCTTCCTAACAGTTCCTAATTTGAGCAATGGTTTATGACCTGAATGTTACTACTTGGTAGAAATTGTAGAAAGTTTTGCCATGCTTAATCTCCCTCAGCCATTCCCAGCTCACTTGTCTTTCCTTCTCTCATTACCCATATTGAGTCTACCCACCACCCATTTCCCAACCTAGCACTCATCTCTATATTGAGTGCTTTCTCCCAGAAAATCACCTCTCAGGAATTTCCCCTTTCCTCATGGAATTCCTGCAGCTATCAACTTGTTATTCACAAGGAACTGTGTCAATCTCACCATCTTTGGGGGTGGAGGGTCTGCAATGAACATAGGCATAACCCTTTCCTATAGACAAAACCTTTAAAAAACACTTTACACTTTACTTTAAAAAAAATCTTTTAAAAACTCATTAATTACATTATTTTGTCTCTTACTGATGACATTTATATATTTAATTAACTTCTGATATATATTTAATTAACTACTGACATTTATAATGCATCATGATGAAGGGAGTTATAGAATGAATACAAATAATATATTGTGCTGATTCAATTCTGCTCCTCTTCTAGAAACACGAATCTTGTACCCATGTATAAAAAAAAAGAAAAAAAAAGAAACAGTAATTCTAAATGTATGAAATCTGAGACTTTTTTTTAAGAGAGAAAGAAAATGAAGAGAAGCTGAAGGTTTTTGCCTTTTTCAAAGGTGTTATCAATGTTTCTAAAATGAAATGGTTCCACTGGGAATCCCAGTTAGTATTGTAACTTTTTTTGCTTGTGAAGAACTGATATTATTGCTTTCCTTTTGAAAAACTGAAGTTGCAAATGATCAAATACAAAATCATTGGAAGTTTTTAATTTGTAAGTTTTTAATTTGTAAGTTCCTACCAAAGTTAGCCCACTAGTTGATTTAGGCTCCCAGTTGAAATGGTTACACTTCATGTGTAATACTTATGTTTATGCTAATGTAAAACAAATTAAATAAAATTAAGAAAATTATTCTTTGTTTGCATCAGGCAAGCAGAAATTTACTATCATTTTGTTTTCATTAGATTCTTTTCAGTTTACATTTGTAGGACTTAATTTTTCATAATCATTTTCAAAATTTTTCATTGATTAAATTAACATTTACAATTAAGGGTCTTTTTTTTAATGACAAGGGAAACAAAAACTATAATAAAATGAGACCTTTCATCAGATTTTTCTCTCTGTATTTGTCCTTCCATGTATTATCTTTTAATTTAATTAAGGATGACTTTCTTGTTTTATATCAACATAAAACTATGTTAAACCCCTTAGCATTTGAACCAGCAACATCTAGCTCAAATATTCAAGTTGTTTTATGTTAAAACTGGCTAAATCCAGCCTTTCACATTTACCCTACAATATCGTTCTAAAGATAAACAATTACATCATTGAAATCTCAAAGCTACAAGATAATGCATGATTAATTCAAAACTATGTGAATGCAATATATTTGACAGAGTAATCTGAATGTTGAAGGGTTAAGAACCAATAAATAGACCCAGCAGTATACAGAATTTTGTTTTAAAGAAATGCAATCCTGATGTTCATGTAGTTGGTTTGTCTCTCTATTTTATGAATAACATTTGATAAACAATTTAATTAATTAACTAAATAATGTAGGCTTTCTCCAAAATTTAATAACATGGTTCAGCAGTATTTTAAAATAATTCATCTGGTGATGGCAAGTAGCTACCAAAGATTTTCCCTATGGAAAACAAGTTATTCTTAGATACACTGCAGAACTCATTTTTTATCCTTATCATGAGGAATTAAACTAGATACTGCGAGCAAACAAGACATTTGTAAAGCATACAGTTCTACAACTGCTTGCAAGGGTGAGCTGCACACTCTACCTACCCCAAAGTCCATACACTGCAAATTCTTAATCAGTATGAATTACAAAACATTATTTAAGTTTTTAAGGTGTTTTATGTTCATAAAGGTCACATTGTTTTGTTTTTGTCTCTTATTAAAAGAAATTTTTATTTCTGTATGTACTCCACCCTCAGCTTTATTCTTTTCGGGTCAATTAATCCAGGAATTTGTTTAAAGAAATTTTATTAATGTTACATCTCAGAATATAATTAAACGACACATGGTAACATATGACACACATTGGCATTGTGGGTAAACCACCTGTTACAAAGACAGCCAGTCTTAGGTTTCACTGTTAACTAAGAAGTTTTCTAAACCCACTTCACAATGAGGATAGAGTGGGATGGGTTTTTTTTTATGTGAATTTATGATTTTTAACATAATCAATAATATTGACTTATAATATAGGTGCAAAACTTTGAATTTAGTGGTTTAATAGAGTTAAATAAATCAACCCCAGTACATGACAGGTATTTTACTTTTATTTTATGAAATGATTTTACCTGGAAAGAACAACGATAATGATAATGATTTCAAATTTTGTCAAAAGGCCAGCAATCTCAGGGGAGGGGGTAAGTCAATTACACTGAACCCAATGCTCATCTGGTACCTATTTTATTGACCCCAAAAAGATGAAATGGGAAGTCAACCATGACAGAATTTGAACTCAGAACGTAAAGATGGACAAAATGCCGCTAAACATTTTGCCCAGCATACTAACGATTCTGCCAGCTTACCACCTTAACAACAATAATAATAATGACGATGAAGTTGATTGTGATAGTAATGCCCTGATGCAGTACCAGGCTGTGGCTCTCTGATCTTAACTAATTGGAAGTGTTATCATGTACAGGCTGCCACCAATCAAGCGAAACAGATCAAGCAGACTGCAAATAAGAATGGACAGAAATGAATTGAAGAGCAATGGGGCCAGAAGCCTCTGCATAAACAATATATACTTCAAAGTCAAAATGCTGATGTAGACCAAGCAACAACCCCACAGTGGTTGAAAAGTTCAGGACTGAAAGCAGAGACTGCAGGTTTCAAAGCTTGCTTACCAGAAACTACCAGGCTAACATTCTTCAAAATGGTTCTGACCCTAAATGCAGATTCTGCAACACATTTGATGAAACAATAGACCATCTTGTTTTGGGGTGTCCTGTACTGACACCAAACGAATACAAAGATTGCCACGATAGAGTAAGACAATATTTACATTGGAAAATATGTAAACACTATAAAATTAGCACTCCTGCTTACTGGTATGAACATCATCCTGAGCCAATCATTGAAGGTAAAAACGTCAATACCCTCAGGGATTTTCCGGTCAACACTAACAGAATGAGCCAGACTAATTGACCAGACATAATTATTAAAGACAAAGAAGAAAATATTTGTAGACTAATAGATGTAAGTGTTCCCACTGATAAAAAATATATCTGTAAAGGAATTTGACAAATTAAGTACCGTGTATACTTGACTATAAAACAGCCTCACCTATAAGATGTACCCCTGACTTACAAGGTTCAAATTGGGAATTTTATCATTGACCCAACTATAAATTGCAGTGACTTTTTTGATGTTGAAGAGCAAAGTTCAATTAGGAATTACACCAACATAGTTGTTGTTCAGTAACCAAGCTTTCAGTAAGCTGAAGATGACTTACAACAACTGTTATACCATTAAGTCTATACATTTTAGAAACTGTTGTTTATAATGTAAAATTTTATCCTTTTCAGTTATTCCAAGTGTTGGAACTTCAGATATGGATTGTACCTAGAAAATATCTGAAGATTTTTTTTATAGGATGCGCTTATAAGTCACACCCCCAACTTTAGGTGAAAATTTCAGGGAAAAAATGTGCAACTTATGGCTGAGTATATATAGTAAATATAAGGACCTGGAAATGGAAATACAAAAGATGTGGTATCTGAAAGCAAGAAGTGTTCCTGTCATTGTAAGTGCCTTAGGTATGATAAAAAAAAAGGGATGTCAGAAACATCTAGATAGCATCCCAGAAGATCCATGTCTCAAAGAAATCCAAAAGATTGTGCTGACAAGTACTGCTTACATCCTTAGAAAAACCCTATCAATTTAAATGTCTGTGTTGTATTACGTGAAGATATTTTGCTACTAACCCAGCCACTTCCCCTCCCAAGCTTTCAGTCATACTGTAACATTTCTTATCCTTCACTCACCCTAGGACGCTGGGTGTGTCTCAGTAAGTGATTGTAACAAACATGCAGATTAAAAGTAAATAATAATAATAATAATAATAATAATGATGATGATGATGATGATGATGATGATGATAAAAACAATACTAATAATAATTAGAGCATTAAGCATGATAAAAAAACATGAACAAAAATGTAAAAGCTATACCTGGATTCTTAACACTACACACTATTCAAAAAATAGCCCTGCTAGGAACAGCCCACATCCTATACAAGACACTGTCAATCCAATAATACAACCTAAACAAAACAACCCACAAACACAAGACACACTCTATACAGCAATTACCCAGTGAAATATACTTCCACCAGCAATCCAATTAACCAATGCATTACACACTCAACACACAATACAAACAGTAACACAACAAAAGACTGCATCACACCTCAAAAGAAAAAAACTAACACAATACAGTACTGGGAAAAGTTTGCACACATCCAACAGCAGAAAAGAACACACAATGCTGCACACACCCTAGCAACGCGGAGGTGTAGCAGGTGATGCAGTAGAAATGTGCATCAACTGACCAAATATTGAACAATTATATGATAATAATAATAATAATAATAATAATAATAATAATAGTGGCGTACATTGGCTGGTAATATGCCATACGGTTTCACCATTTTGTCCACAGAAAGTGATAAGTGCAGAATCTGTGGACAAAACAGTGAAACCGTATGGCATATTACCAACCAATGTACACCACTAGCCCAGAAAGAATATAAGAGACATTATGACAATATAGCAAGGATTGTCCATTGGATACTTTGCAACAAGTATGGACTTGATAGAGCAAAAAATTGGTATGACCACAAACCTGAAGGCATCATCAAAAATAGAAATGCAAAGATCCTAAGGGGATTTTATGATTCAGCGCAACCATGAGATGGAGAATAGAAGACCAGACATAGTCTTAATTGAGAAAGAAAACAAACTATGCTGGATCATACATATAGCATGCCCAGCTGACAACAAGGTATGTGATAATGAAGAAAGAAAAGTCAAGCGATTTGACAGGTTAGCTTGGGAAGTTGGGCAGTTGTGGTCGATGAAAAAGGTAGCAGTAGTACCGATAATTATCGGAGCCCTGGGAACAGTGAGCAAAAATCTCAAGAAGCATGTGGAACAAATAGAGGTTGCACTAAGGCGGAGCACTTGCAGAAAACAGCACTGCTTGGAACCGCACGAATACTCCGGAAGGTGCTTGAAAAATAAAAGGTGTTACGTTACTTCACTGGTAGTGAACAGCTGACACTGTAGTACATCTCCAGCGTTAGAAGCTGTGCAAAGGCAATAGTAATGAATAATGATAATAATAATAATAATAAGGAATTTTCTAGGGGAATTCGTTGTCCCCTTCAATATTTGTCTTATGTTTGATCCCCCTCAGTTTAGTATTAAGGAAGGCAAAGGCAGGGTATCAGTTCAGAAATAGTAATGGAAAAATTAATCATTTGCTCTACATGGACTGTAAGAATGAAAGAGATAGATTCCTTAATACAGACTGTAAGACTCTTCAGCAAAGATACAGGCAAAGAATTTGGCATAAATAAGTGTGCAATATTAGTCATGAGAAGGGGACAGGTAGTCAACAGAAAAGGCATCCAATTACCAGATGGCCAGACATTAAAATCATTGAAAGGAGGAGAGAATTGTAAGTATCTAGGAGTATTAGAATCTGACTGGGTACTAACTACAGAAATGAAGACGAAAATTGAGAAGGAGTACATCAGAAGGGTGAAGAAGCTAATGAAGTCAAGGCTAAATGGTCTGAATCTAATGAAGGCTGTAAATAGTTGGGCAGTATCATTACTTAGATACTCAGCAGCTTTTATAGATTGGACAAAAACTGAATTAGCAAAGCGAGGCAGAAGGAATTCAATATGAATGCAGGACTCCACCCAAGGGCAGAAGTAGCAAGATAATACCTACCTGGAAAGGAAGGTGGAAGAGGGTTAATATCAGTAGAAGACTACATGGAATTAGCTAGAGTAGATATAGGCTCCTATGTAGGTAATAGTGAAGAAAGTTTATTAAAAGCTGCTAGAGTCACAGCAATACATAGGGAAACCAGAAACCCAAATGAAGTTAAAAACCAGAAAAAAGAGCAGAAATTATCTGACTTGCAGGAGAAGGTTTTGCATGGTAGATTCCCAAAGATAGTTGCAACAAATAGTAGTAGTGAGACATGTTATAGTTGCAGAAAGGAAAGCTGAAGAGAGAGACAGAAAGTTTGTTAATAGCTGCACAAGATCAAGCACTAAGGACTAATTGGATAAAAGCCAAGATAGACAAAAACCAAGTACATTCCCAATGTAGATTATACAAATCAAAAGAGGAAAGTGTTACTCACATAGTAAGTGAAAGCAGCATGCTGGCACAGAAAAAATACAAGAAAAGACATGACAATCTAAGGAGACTAATTCACTGGGAGCTACGTAGAAAGCTAGGATTTGAACATACAGGTAAAGGGTATGAACATGAACCTAATAAAGTGCTAGAAAGTAAGAAATATAACATGTTGTGGGACTTCAACATTCAGATTGACAGAGTAATAGAAGCTAAATGACCTGATTTGGTAATAGTAGATAAAGAGAATAGAAAGTGCCAGATAATTGATTTTACAGTCCCAAATGATGAAAACATTAATATGAGAAGTATAGAAAAAGGAGCAAAGTACCAAGACCTCACTATTGAATTACAAAGACAATGGAAAGTGCTGGTAAAATATATCCCAGTAGTTATAGTTGCACTAGGAACTATCCCTAAAAATCTGAACAGATGGATAGGGAAATAGGTATAAAACCTGGTGTAGTACAGCTCCAGAAAACAGTGTTATTAGGGACAGCTAAGATACTTAGGAGAGTTCTTGGCATCTAAGGTAACTTGTAGCCCTGTGTTAGGACTTTTTTCTTATCCAACAAACTAATCTGTTGAGTGTATATGAAAATAATAATAATAATAATAATAATAATAATAATAATAATAATAATAATAATAATAATAATAATAATAATAATAATAATAATAATTTAAAAGGATTGATGTAACTCTTCACAAAGGTAAACAGACAAGACGAAGAGTGTGATGTGATTGCA
>NC_068991.1:39140693-39147002 GCF_001194135.2 Octopus bimaculoides | reverse complement strand
TGGCAAAAGAAAAAGACGGGAAAAAAAGGGAGAAAAAAAAGGGAAGAAAAAAGAAAAAGAAAAGAATATTTAATTAAACAATTTTGTATAAATTTGATGATATTCTCCTGTCATTTTATTCATTCCTCCAGGGCATGATGTTAATAATCCACAAAATTATTTCTCTTCATGCATTTTGAGTATTGAAAGTGAAGCAGATTCAGAATATTTTCTGAAAATATGCATTTTCAAGTCTTTTTCAAAATTGCAGCCATTTGAAGCAAAATGTTTGGGAAGTTCTGTTGAACTGCTGTTACTCTGCCTGACATGATATCTGTCCCCATTAAATCTTTTGTTTAATTGTTCTGTTGTACAACCAGCATAAATCAAGTTGTGTTTCGTGCATTCTGCCACGTACACCAAATGGGAATCTATACATGTCCCACCTTCTGTATAAATCATAACATTTCTGTTATGATTCCTGATGGAATTCACTTGACAGCAATTTTGGTGGGAGGGGATGAGTTGATTACATCGACCCCAGTGTTCAACTGGTACTTATTTTATTGACCCCCAAAAGGATGAAAGGTAAAGTTGACCTCAGCGGAATTTGAACTCAGAATGTAGCAACAGGCGAAATACCACTAAGCATTTCATCCAGCGTGCTAACAATTCTGCCAGCTCACCACCTTATAACAACAACAACAACAACAACAACAATAACAACAACAACAACATCAGCAACAAATGGTACAGGACAGTACAATGTGGGGTTACATAGAAGGTGTGTAAAAAAACAAAAAAAAAACATTAACAATATAAAATTATAACAATGAATAATTCCCCCAAAGAGCGAGAATTCTTATGGCTGCTCATGGAGACACCACAAAACCACAGTCATCCTGACTGCTAAGGCAAGTACTCTCTCCACATCATCATCCTTCAACCTACAGGTGCATAATTAGAGTAGTTGCATTCACTCAGACTATTCTTTCAACATTCACCCACCTTTTAACAAAATTACTGGGAGGCAGCACTTCCCTTTCTACCCTCACTTTTCTTTTCAAGTAAACCTTGAAGAACTTGCCGAGGGCTTGGCCAATGAGGAAAGTATCTATCTTCAGCCCTTTCAATCTGGTCCACCACACAGTTTCTTTCACTAAGGCTACCAAGCAAAGAAACACTGTATGCCCTTCCTGGCCAAAGGAAGGCAGCAGGACCATCTTTACAATGGACTCAGTCAATAGCTAGATCCATCCTACATGTAACAGCAAGTGTTTGACATAAACCCACAAATCAGCAATGCTTGGACACTAGATGAGAGCATGCAGAACAGTTTTCTCACTCTGCATGCATCTCGGGCAAGCCTGACTGATGGCACTTCCATGCCAGTAGAGGTTACCTTGAACCAGTAATCTCCCCACCCCAACCCAGTAGCACTGCTGTAATAATGATAATAGGGTGTTTCATTCATCATCCTTAAACAAACCTTATTCAGGGACCTTTTGATTAGGATGGGCTACTCGACCTGCAAAAAATTCTAACTGAGCCTCCACCTGCAAGGTCATATGCTGTTTATCTTGATATAAGATCACCATGTCACGCACATATGGTTGGGATACATGTTCCTGGTGTACCCTTATCAGACAAGTAGTCATGATGGATATATTGAGCTTCGTATATTTGTATCCCAGTATCACTTTGATAGCATGCACTTGTCTCTCTCTCAATAATAATAATAATAGTAATAATAATAATATATAGAAGTGTGTGTTTATTAATTTGATATGGTTGTAGTATATATCTAGGGAGAGTGTTGAGATGGGGCTGCAGCTTTTGACAGCTTTTAATAATAATAATAATAATAATAATAATAATAATAATAATAATAATAATAATAATAATAATAATAATAACTGCCCTGATGCAGTACCAGGCAGTGACTCTCATGACTTCTGATCTCAATTGATTGGAAGTGTTATCATGTACATTGTTTTGTCTTGGCATAAAAGATGGGCTACAGCAAATATTCTGCTTTATACCACAGATTTGCTTGTCAGTTGTTTGACCTTAACCAGTTGAGCATGTCCCTTGGTGGCTGACAATATGTGCATCTCTGATCATGAGCAGAAGTAGCGGGGTAGCGGGGGGGGGGATCATAGTCATGTGTTGAGAGGAATTCTTTGGGGTTTGAATAATTCACCTTTGGAAACATGGGTGTTTTGCTCAACATCCTTAAACAAATCTTATTCATGGACCTTTTGAACGGGATGGGCTACTCGACCTGAAGAAAATTCTAATTGGGCCCCACCTGCGAGGTCATGCATTGTTTATCTTGATATGAGATCACCATGTCGCGTACATATGGTTGTGATGCATGTGCCTGGTGTACCCTTATTAGACGGGTAGTCATGATGGGTATAATAGGCTTCGTATATTTTGATGGCATGCACTGCTCTCTCACTCAATACTACTACTACTACTACTACTACTACTACTACTAATAATAATAATAATAATAATAATAATAATAATAATAATAATTGGAGGAAGGTGCTAGTTAATTAAATCAACCGCAGTGCTTAACTTATTTCATTGGCTCCAGAAGGATGAAAGCCAAAGTCAACCTCAGCAGGATTTGAACAATAGTATTGAAGCAAATGAAAGAGCCTGCATGTGGTTTTAGTCTTGTGAGACAGAGCAACCTATTCTCCCACAAAGCACACCTTACCATTATTTTTCTTTGAAATACAAGGGCATATATTGGAGTTCTTGAAAGTAAGACAGAATAATCGCAGCTGGAAAACCTACAATCACAGTTCTGTTTAGTTAGTGCTGGCCTGGAGCTAAAAAGAGCAACAAAGATAGTAACATCTATTTCATATTTAAGCCAATGAGAAGGCTTTTTTGTGGTCATATGGCTTGCTAGAAATAAAAACCAAATCTTCCTCAAATCACACCCTGTCATCTTAAAAGAAGTCAGCTATTACAAAAGTTAGCTGAAAAGTTCATAGGCTGAGCAAGATATTCTCATGGAGGAACGTGACCAAATGAGGTTTATTTTTCAACATAGTCCCCCTTTCAGTCCACACACTTCTTCCATCAGTGTTGCAGTGCTTGGAACCCACTGAAGAAGAAACTTTCATCCAGTTGATCAAAAAAGTCATCAACTGCAGATATGATATCACTGGTTCGTAGCCAAATCTTTCTTTATGTTGGGGAACAGATGATAATCAGATGGGGCCAAATTAGGAGAATAGAAAGCGTTAATAACCAGTTTAAAGTGACAATCACACACAGCAACCATTGAAGCCAAGGATGTGTGTGCTGGAGCATTGTCCTGATGAAACAAAACCCCTCTTGTCAGATTTCCTGGGCATTTGGTCTTGGTAGCCTTTCATAACTGCCTCAGCAAATAGGTAAAGTACTCTCCATTGTTGATGTGGCCCTTTTGAAGATAGTCAATAAATACAATGCCTTTTGCATTCCAAAAAACTCAGGCCTTCACCTTCTCTGCAGATGAAATGACCTTGACCTTCTTTGGAGTAAGTGAGGAGGGATGTTTTCCTCAGTGTTGGCAGTTGCTGGATGTCCAAACCTTGGGTTATCTGCCAGACTCTCTCTTCCTCCTCCTAAATTCAGCTGCCCACTTTTGCTGGAGCATCATTCTCTAATGTAGCAATGAATGTCCCCGGAGGCTAAACCCTTTTTTTTCTGCAGATACTTGATAACACCACAATGCCAAATTTTGATGCATTTTCAAGAGAAGTTGCTACTAGTTACTTTTGAAGTCTTCTTTGAACAGTCACATGTCAGTTTACTTGGAAAGAAACAATGCAGTTATCAATAAGAAGTGTTAAAATTTATGCATACAAAATTTCACAGCTCTAGCATCACTCCTTCATAGTCAAACTATGAACTTTCCAGCTGACCCTTTACTTTGATTCATCAGACCCTGGGAAGAAAAGTTGTTTACTGGCAGGATTTGAACCCAGAATGTAATGAGATATAACTAAATACCATAAGGCATTTTATTCAAAGCTCTACAGATTCTGACATCTATCATTCTGAATAATAACCGTTTCTAACATAAGCACAAAGCTAGTAACTTTGAGTAGGGTGGGGATTAGTCTGTACCATCGATATCAGTATTTGACTGGTACTTTATCTTATTGGCTTCAGAAGGATGAAAGGCAAAGTTGACCCTGGCAGGATTTGAACACAATATGTAAAGAGCTGGAACAAGTACCAAAAGGTATTTTGTCTAACATTCTAAAGATTCTACAGATTCATTGCCATGCATAATCTTTTCTAAGAATTATTATTTACGGCACAAGGTTAGAAATTTGTTGGGGGAAATGAGTCAGTTACATTGCCCATAGTACTTATCAGGTACTTTATTTTATTGATACCAAAAGATGAAAACCAAAGTGACCATAGCAAGATTTGAACTCAGAATGTAAAGAACCAGAACAAATGCTGTTGGACGTTTTGTCCATAACAATTCTGTCAATCCAACTTCTTGAATAATTCTTTCTATTATGAGTACAAAGACTGAAATTTTGGGGAAAGTGGATTAGTGGATTAGTGGATTATCAATGCCCGTACTTGGCTGATACTTATTTTATCACTCCCAAAATGATGACAGATGAAGTTGACTTCAGCAGTATTTGAACTCGAGAGCATAAAACCCAAAAGAAATGCTACTAAGCATTTTATCCAGCATGCTAACAATTCTGCCAGATTGTTGCCTTAACTACCATGAATAATAGTGACAACAATGAATTCTCACATAAGTACAGAAACAATATTTACCAACAATGAATCAAGTCAGTTGAATTAGTCCCAGTATATAGCTGGTATTTATTTTGCAGAATACTTCAAAAGAAATATTCTTTTTTTGCAGTATTTAAACAGCTGGTACCTAAACTACAAAAGTTTGTTTCACAATTCCCAGATTTTACAATATTAACAAACTCTATCAGGCAACTTTTCTGGAAACAGATTGAAATCAGATTGATTATGTTACCATATTACATTTCTTTATCTTTTCTTTTTTTTAATGTTTTCCTATATACATTTGTCATTTTATCATGGAAATATCTTACTGCTTAGCACAGACTATGTATCGCTGTGTTAGTGGGGCACATCTGCTAATTGAATACACAACCTATTAGATTGATAGTAATCACTGTGACCTAACAGCAACCAATGGGCTGTCATTTTTACATTTAAGATATCAGTTTCTATTGTCTTACAGCATATATTTTTTATGTCTGACATGCCATAAGAGATAGTTATCATAAATCCACAATATAAGAATATCAGTGTTTCAAATATAATATTATATTTAAATGCTGCCTTCATTTAGTATAAGTACATAAAATAGTGAAGATCAAAAAAAGGAAGCATACATTTATTTTTAACACTTTGGACACAAGAATGTAAAAGGCAACATCTGTGGGATTTTCTCTCAGAGAAAAATTTCTCTTGATAAATTTTGTGTGTAAAAATAAATTAAGCCAAGCTCCAGCTGAAACAGTGTTTCAATGTGATTTTACCTCTTCAGTGAGCTTGTACACTTTTTTGTGCAATCTTATAGCATTCACTTAAGAAAGGATTAATATTTCTGTCTCCTTTCCTACAGATTCTGTATTTAATATCTGACTGAGTTTTATCAATCATTGCCATAATCAAATTTATTCTGCTGGTTGTCATTGAGCAGCAATAATTAGTGATTTAGATTCAGTATTCTTTACTTCCAACATCCTCAGTTTGTTGCATGAAGTGGCCATATAATTCCTTGTCTTTCAGTTATTTATCTTGTTCTTCCTTCTGTTCTTGAATTCTCTTACTGTTTAAGTGACTTTTTGGATATTTCTTGCTGCCAATAGAATTCTTTCTTCCCTACATAGAATATAAAAATCCAATATCACAGTACTAATGGTGTCTTTCCTACTCTTAAAGTGGTGTGTGTTGTGCATTTCTACTGCATCACCTGTTACACCTCCTTATTGCTGGGGTGTTTGCAGCATTGTGTGTTCTTTTCGTTGTTGGGGAGTGCAAACTCTTCCCTGTATTGTATTGCTTCATTTTGTTTTGTTATGAGGTCTGGTTGCAGTCTTTTGCTATATAAGCGTTTGCATTGTGTGTATAGTGCAAGCTGTGTTCTTCTGTTGGGTATCCAGCCTGTAGAGTATCTGTTATGTTGGTTGTTTATTTTATTAGATATTTACTGTGCCTTGTGTTTGAGGATTGTTCTGTTTGGGTTGTATTATTAAATTGATGGTGTCTTGCATAGGATGTAGGTTGTTCCTAGCAGGGTTATTT
>NC_068991.1:39120580-39138122 GCF_001194135.2 Octopus bimaculoides | reverse complement strand
CACCATCCTGACTATTCGAGTGGTTCCAAGCAGTGCTGTTTTCTGCAAGTGCTCCACCCTTATTGCAGCCCCTATTTGTTCCATGTATTTCTCAAGATTTTTATTCACTGTTCCCAACGCTCCGACATTTATTGGTACTACCACCAGCTTTTTCATCAACCACAACTGTTTAACCTCCCAAGCTAACCTGTCATATCTATCTTCCTTATCACATACCTTGTTGCCAGCTGGGCATGTTATATCTATGATCCAGCATTGTTTGCTTTCTTTCTCAATTAACACTATGTCAGGTTTCCTATTCTCTATCACATGGTCCCACTGAATCATAAAATCCCATAGGATCTTTGCATTATCATTTTCGATGATGCTTCTGGGTTTATGTTCATACCACTTTTTTGCCCTGTCAAGTCCATACTTGTTGCAAAGTGTCCAATGGACAATCCTTGCTATCTTGTCATAATGTCTCTTATATTCTTTCTGGGCTAGTGGTGTACATTGACTGATAATATGCCATACGGTTTCACCATTTTCTCCATAAATTCTGCACTTATCACTTTCTGATGTGTTGTCTATTTTTTTTCTTTTTTTCTTCCTCTTTCTTTACAATCCTGGAATCAAATGGACTCCAGTTTCCTATGTTATAGTGTCTAGTGCAGTCTTTTGTTTGTATCATGTGTTGTGTGTGTAATGTGTTGGTTATTTAGCCAGCTGGTGGTTGTTTGTTTTATTGTATATTTGCAATAGAATGTGTCCTGTTTGTAGATTGTTTTGTTTGGGTTATATCTTTGAATTGGTAGTGTCTTGTGTAGCATGTGGACTGTTCCTAGTAGGGCTATTTTTTGGATAGTGTGTAGTGTTGAGGGTCCAGGTATAACGTTTTTGTTCATATACTCTTTTATCATGCCCAGTGCTCCCATTATTATTGATATTGTTTTCACCTTCATGCTCCACATCTTGAATATTTCAATTTCAAGGTCTTTGTATTTTGACAATTTCACTTCTTTTGGGCAATATTTTGGCGAGAAGAGACTGCAATGCCTATCAGTAAGCAGGTGATTTTTCCAATCATTGATTATCATATCTGGGTAATTAGCTTTGATTTCTTTGTCAGTTTGAACAGACATATCCCAGATGATTGTTGCCTGGTCGTTGTCATGTACCTTGTTTGGTACATGTTTATTGTCAGCTTTTATGTTGTAGTGTTGGCATATTGTCCAGTGGATACAATTGCTTACTCGATCATGTCTGTATATATATATTCAGATTCGGCAAGGACTGTACAGTCAAAGATAATGTGGTCAATTGTCTCATTGTGCTGGTTGCACATTCTGCATTTGGTGTTTGGGCTTGTTTTCATTATTTTGCTTTTATAGTTGTTTGTAGTCAGGCATTGGTCTTGTGCAGCAAGAATCAGTCCTACATTGCCCATAGTACTTATCAGGTACTTTATTTTATTGATACCAAAAGATGAAAACCAAAGTGACCATAGCAAGATTTGAACTCAGAATGTAAAGAACCAGAACAAATGCTGTTGGACGTTTTGTCCATAACAATTCTGTCAATCCAACTTCTTGAATAATTCTTTCTATTATGAGTACAAAGACTGAAATTTTGGGGAAAGTGGATTAGTGGATTAGTGGATTATCAATGCCCGTACTTGGCTGATACTTATTTTATCACTCCCAAAATGATGACAGATGAAGTTGACTTCAGCAGTATTTGAACTCGAGAGCATAAAACCCAAAAGAAATGCTACTAAGCATTTTATCCAGCATGCTAACAATTCTGCCAGATTGTTGCCTTAACTACCATGAATAATAGTGACAACAATGAATTCTCACATAAGTACAGAAACAATATTTACCAACAATGAATCAAGATCTTTTGAGCCGTTGTTGATTTTTACTTAGGCTCACTTCTTCTCTGTCAAGCCTTGCAGGGTATTGGCAATGGAGTGATTTTTCTCTCCATTTCTTCTTTAGTATGTTTTGTAGTTCTGTTTTCAAGCTGTTTTTTTTGTCTCTTTGACCATTTCTGTTATGTTGTCATCTGAGATCAGAGTATCAGTGTAGTTTGTTTCTGCTTTGTGTTTTGTCACCTTGTGTATAGAGAAAAGTGTTTTCTTTTTCTTGTGTTGCTTTATTACATGTAGCATCCTTCCACTTTTTGTTTCTAAGTACTTTTTTTAGACCAGCTGTTGTTATTTTATAGTAGTTCTCTATCTGTGTCAGGCCAAGGCTTCCTTCTGAGTGGGTAGATATATTCTGTCTGTCTGCTTTGGGGTGGTGATTTCGATATGCTGTTAATAGTTTTCTGGGTTTTTTCTATCTAAGTTTCTCAATTCACTGCTCTTCCAGTTTATTATGTTGAAGCTGTAATTTATGACTGGTATAACTAAAGTGTTGTCCCTGTTATCATACTTTTAACATTGAGTTCAGTGTTTATCATCATCACCATCATCATCATCATCATCATCATCATCATCATCATCATCATTATTATTATATGTTTCACTTTTGCTTTGTATTTGTGCAACTTTACTCCAAGAGACCTCAAGAGACAGCAAGTTAGAAGTTCAAGTTGGTGTTATGTCTAGGGTATCATGTATTTGGTTTTGCACATTAGTAATGTTCTAGAGAATGTTTAAGAAAACATAAGAAAATTATAAGTTTGTTTTAAAATTTGAGATTACAGAGACAGTATTATATGTAGGATATGAGCAGTTCTGATGAGCACTATCTTTTGAATTTCTGCCATTTTGGCATTTCCTGGTATCTGAGCTAGGTAGGGATCAGCCCCTTTTGCTATCATTCCTAGGGCTCCTATGACAACAGGTATTGTTTTAGCCTTGAGGTTCCACATTTTGCCAGTTTCTATTTCAAGATCTTTATACTTGCTCAGTTTTTGGTAGGTCTTGACCGATACATTTATATCGATTGGTACAGTCATATCAATGAGGAGGCATAATTTTTGTTTTAAGCCCTTCAATATGATGTCTGGCCTATTCGCATCTATTTTCCTGTCAGTTTGAAAGCTGAAATTCCAGAGAAGTGAGATGTGATCATTTTCAAGCACTGGAGGTGGTTTGTGCTCCCACCAGTTTTTATCATGGAGCAAATCCAGCTTTTTGCAAATTACCCAGTGAATGTACTGTGCTGTTCTATCATGCTTGTTGAGATACTCTGTAGGCACAAGAAGACTGCACATGGAGACAACATGGTCAATGGTTTTATTTTGTTGTTTACATACACGACATGTTGGGTTATTACTATTATTATTATTATTATTATTATTATTTGCTGACTTAATGAGACTGTTTTCAAGCTGCTCATCTTACTTTGTTTATTTGATAACTTTGTTTCTAACTTATTAAACTTCTTTACTTAGAAACAGTTTTAGAAAACTTGGAGTCTACCTCATGGAATTGACAGAAAAATTTAGAAAAAAAAAAAAGTCTTGTTATTTTCTGTTTTTAGACCAATTTTTTTTCACACTGTCTACATATAGATATAATTTCAAAATTTTCAAACCACATTCTTCAAAGGAAAAAACAATTCAAAACTGAGACTGTCATGCATACAAAATACACAAAGAAGAACAAGAAAACATTTTTCACAAAGACACACATTACAGAAGTAAAAAATAGAATAGTAATGGCAGTTCCACTGAGAGAATTGCTAACGCAAACAAGCCAGTGTCTCTTTTATTAACAATTGCATACAACAAATTCACAGTGTCAAACCAAAACATTAAGAACATTACAGATGGATTACATTTACCTGTGTGGCTCACCCAGAAGGATGATTCAGATATCAGAAATTGCCTCAAAGAACAGGGTTATTTCAGAACATTATGTCAAAAGAAACAGTCTCTCTGCTTGAAGAGTACATACAATAATGGGCAAAGTGTAAAATTAATATACCTGTGTCTTTTAAAGAATCACAAAAGATTCCAATTACTTGCAAATCAGCAACAAGCAAAAGCTTTACAGTATATAGTGCGTGAAATTTCCTTCAATGTGTGTGATAAGGCTTATAGAACTGTACACTGTGTTGTTTAGAACAGAGAACACAGCCAAAAGACAGGCTGGAATAGTGAGGCACACACCCATCCATACATTTCTACCCCAGTATCTAGGGCAGGGAATAACAAAGGTGATAGTCAAGGGTATCAATGAAGATACTGATCTGTGGCTCATTGTTACTTTTGTATTACACTAGGAGTGAGTGATCAATGCAGAGGTGTCAAGAGGCAATATGTATTACAAGGGGTCAAGATGGATTACATGTCCTAATGACCACTCCAGTTTTCTAGCCCCAGTTTCAAGAGAGGTTATATGCCTGACAAGTTGTCTATAAAGCCAAGTGCTTTATGGATGTGAAACCATTGGTCATTCTATGATTGGGCATATAAATACATTACTGCTCTAACTTTTAGAGTGTGCTTCTTTTTCGGATATATGATCCACTGACAATGTATATATTTCTTTTATTTATTAATTTTTTTTTTACTTGTTTCAGTCATTTGACTGCGGCCATGCTGGAGCACCACTTTTAGTTGAACAAATTGACCCCCAGGACCTATTCTTTGTAAGCCTAGTACTCATTCTAGTGGTCTCTTTTGCCGAACCACTAAGTTATTGGGATGTAAACACACCAGCATCAGTTGTCAAACAATGGTGGGAGGATAAATACAGACACATAAACACACACATGGAGATCTTTTGCAATTCACCTCATGGGCTTTCTGGGATTGTAATCAATGGTCTGTTGAACTTGCTGGATAAATTCAGATGTTCTGATGATTTCAGAGCATTTAGAATGCTTTTTGTGTTTTGATACCGGTGATACATTTCTATAGCTCCTTACAAACTTTGTAGACGAAAGACCTGGCAACTTATAAAACTCGAGATATTTCTGAATTACTATGCTCAGCCTTTATAACCACAATAACAGCATGCCTCTTCATTTCTTGAGTAAGCTGAGGGTCTAGCATTATTATTTTCTGAAACAAAGATTATACAGAGTTAGTAAAAAATACAGCAATGACCTTATGTATCCTGTATACATACATGCATACATACATATATATAATATATATGTGTGTGTGTGTGTGTGTGTGTGTGTTTATATATAGTTTATTGTTCCATTATAGATAAGATCAACAAAAAAGTACCCCATTCAGTGAGAGATAAATATCATCTAATATACACATTATATTTAAATACAGTGCGTGTGTGTGTGTGTGTATTTGAGGGTGTGTGTGTTTGTGTTATATATTAACTTTGTCCATTTGTAGTAGAGCACACATTTTATTTTTGAAAATCAATGTGAGATGTGGCACAAAAATGGCTGAGAAACATTAGTGTAGAGCATGTGCTGTGTGAATTGTTTTATTTTATTGCATGACTAGTTAACAGAGGATATTCTACATGAATTGTGCCATTGAATTGAAAGTGCAGTGAGTAGGACGTGAGCTGTGCCCAGCATTACTATTTTGGGACTATGTGTATAGCTTTATATTTTCATTCATCTTCTTCTTTATTAATTCTCATTCACCAATTATCATTTATACTTTTTCACTTTTTTTACTTTTATACCCACTTGCATAGCTAGAGTGTGTGTTGCTCAGGGCATCCCTTCAGTTTGCTACCCCTGAGCCCCCCACAGAAAATACATATTGTCTACAGCAGACCCAAAAGTGGCACCCAGGGTGAACCACCCCACTCTAGTTATGCTAGTGTTTGTACCTCATGTTCTGCCAATTTCTGATCCAAGATCCTCATATCTTGATAGTTTCACAACTTCATGCCTCTATCAGAATAGTTAATTATATCTTGAGTTAATTATATCTCCGTTTGCTTCCATCTCCTTATCAGTCTAGACAAGCATATCTCAAATTATTTCAACAAGATTGTTATATTTGGTAAGTGTCTTCTACAGGTTTATACCATTTGTCTCAGTCATTTGAGTGCCTGGGATCTGGAATGTCATCAGACACTCACCTCCCTTTAACAGTTGGTCAATGTAGTCAGCAGAAATTGCATTTTTAGCAATATAGAGAAGACTAGTGGTGGGTATGAGCAATGATGTTTTTGTTGAAACTAGGAATCAAAGAGGACAAACTGGCTGGTCTGCTTAAGAGGACTTTTAGGTGGGAAATACTGTGGATATTGTTATATTTCAGGATGGGTTTTTTTAGGGGTTTTCTTTTGCCAAATAAACACATACTATAAACTCATTCTTTCCTTCAGCTTTATTATTACTCTTATTTTAGTGTCCTTTGTCTGAAATTTTTTGTCACATATCCTGTAACTGCATCAGTGACTCTCCATCCCACGTGTCTTCTCCTGTCTTGTTTAGTCAATTCTGGCTGCAAAATAAATACACCACTGTGGATCATATCCAGAAATCCTTGGCCTAACAATACTACTGTGGAACACTAACAATTTGAAATAAACCCTACAGACACACAAGGGCCACTAGATAGAACTGACATGTGCACTGAGCAATAAAACTGTGCTGCAGGTACTCATGCAGTGTCTGAGCATCCCCAATTTGTGGAGTTATGTCAAACTGCTGTTGTTTCATATAGGCTGAATCTAGCAACTGGCCAAGACCTTTGTGAAGACTGCCCTACCACTCTCTTCTAACAAGGCTGGGTAGGCAGTGTTCCTCTCTCTGGTGGCTATAACATAAGAGGTTGTATAATGGACAAGGCTGAAAGGTTGAGTGTGGCAGATGTGAAAGAACAATAAACATGAAGAATACATAGGAAACAGATTTCCTCCAATGCCCAGAGTTTCCTAGATATTTTTTTCTTGGCATAAAAAATTCACACTTTTCTTCACTGAGCTTAAAACCATACTCTTTTATTCTTTTGAAGACCTTTTTAACATACTCAGCATGCTGACCTCAAAATTCACTTTTTATGAGTATGTCATCAAGGTAAGCTATAGCTAAATCCAAACCTGCAAGCATAATGTCCATAATTTGTAGGCAAATGCCAAGAGCTACCTTTATACCAAAGGGGAGTTGATTAAATTTATACAACCCATTATGGGTATTTATTGTCAATAATTTTGAACATTTTTCATCGACATTTACTTGCAAATATGCTTCAGATAGGTCCAACTTTGAAAAAACTTTCCTCCATTCAACTGCAATTTTTTTTTAACAATACATTTTTTCTAGAATTTTTTTGTTTGACCCCTTATTTTTTGCTTTGCTATACAATGTGAACTTTTATGTCCAATTTTTCCACAATCAAAACATTAGGAGAATTACTTTTAAAATGCAAACCTCTACACCCATAGCACAGATTTGGTCATGATGTTGGCTTTTCTTTTTTCTTATCCGTTTCAGGACAACGCACATGTATTTTAGAGCAATCTTTTTCTCCAATTTTCTCTGCATCATGTCTTAAATTTATAATCTTCTGGCATTCTTCAGCCACTGCCTGTAGAGTTAATTTTTGGTCCTTTTCTAATTTTGTTAATATACAGGAACATATATCAGCATCTTTTCTTGCAGTTAACCCTTGAACCGGAATTAGACATTTCAACAAATCCAGGGTTTATTCATTTAATTTGAATTTTTCACACTCTCTGTTAACAACCCCCAGTATAGGTGATGAAATCTTCATCATCCTTTTTAAGTAAATTTAAACATTGCCAATGAATATTGAACAGGGAACTTCTGTCACTGAATATTCTCAATAATAAATTGATTATTTCATTGAAATAAATCTCACCTGGTTTCTTTGGCAAAATATAACTACAGTATTTTTCGTGTTCGGCAGAGAATAACTTTCTTAAAAGTAGTCACACCTTTTTCTTGTCATTCTAACTTTTGCATACTTCTTTGAAGATTTCTTCATATCTTCTAAAATATGCAGAAAAAGTAGTACCTTCTTCTGGGTTATAAATAAATTCTCCAATTGAATTTGCTACGTTGTCTGATGAGAACAAACCTGAAATATTTTCAGACTTCTTTATTACTTCCAGTAACTGTTGATATTGTTGTTGTTGCTGTTGTAGTTGTTGTAATAACTGCTGTTGTTGCTGCTGCAAATGTATCACACATGCCAACAAATCTTCCATCGTAAATGATTTTTTTCTTTGGTTTTTAAACCAAAAAACAATTTAATGTCTGATGCAAGCTTCGAATATCTCATCACTACTTTTATATCCTGCCACAGGTTGGTATAGATAAATTATGCAGCAGAGGTTTAATCAATGTGTTCACATGACGTACTTCATGAGACTACCAAAACATTCTCTCCACTACTACCAACTACTACTCTTTATAAGAGTTCGGGTAGTCCATTCTCCCATCTCCCAGGGGTGTCAATGACTCTCACCACAACACTTACCTCAATTGGTGACAAAGGCCTCTTCCGCAGAGTGAAAAACAGATTGTATAATGCTTGCATGAGAAGCTATGCTACATGATAGTGAAACATGGGCTGTGACAGCAGAAGACATGCAAAAGCTTGAAAGAAATGAAGCCAGCATGTTCTGTTGGTTGTGTAATATCAGTGTGCATGTACAACAAGGTGTTAATGTGTTGTGAGATAAACTGGGAATAAGGAGCATCCATCCAGTAAATTCTCTTCCAGCTGTTATTTTGAGGGCAGCTGAAAACACCTGTCATTTTTCAGTATGCACAAATTTCATGACTTTTCTCTATATTGGTTATTCAATTTCAGAGGAGAGGGTAAGGCAATTACATTGACCCCAGTGTTCAACTAGTATTTTATTGACCCTGAAAGGATGAAAGGCAGAGTCAGTCCTGGCAACATTTGAACTCGGAGTGTAAAGACACACAATATGCCATTAAGCATTTTGCCAGCTTGTCACCTCAACTTTCTTTCATACTATTTCAGGCAAGGTGAGACTATCTCAGTCCACATAGTTCTGCTAGACAACCTGCATTTACTTAAGCTTGGACATATTCACTTTTATGTCACAGTGTGCAGTGGTAACAAGACAAACTGCGATTTTCAAAACTAATTTTAACTACATTTTCGCCTGGTGTGTGTGTGTACAAGTCTCATCATTGTTGTGAGCAAAATCACTTGTATTGTTCATACTTATGCCGTTGTTAATAGAAATGTCATTGATTTTCTTTATTCTTTCAAGGCATTTGTCCGGCTATACAATATTTACTTAACCGTTTTTTTTTTGTTGTGTTTTTTTTTATCTGCATAATTGCAAATTTCTTTTTCTTTCAAGGGGCATGGCTGCTATGTCTCATAGCTATTTTGCTCATGTAAAATCAGAAAAAAAGAATTTGTTTCAAAAACAAATCTTATTCCTTCATCAGAATCCTGTGAAGACAGACTTGCAAAGTTTGATGAGTCTATGTACAAAAATAAATATTAAAACTTAATATTCCATGCAATTGTACATAGAAGCCAGTGTTTTGAAGAGTGGGTAGAAAACACATCTGACAAGGTTAGTAGCAAATAATAATAATAATAATAATAATAATAATAATAATAATAATAATAATAATAATAATAATAATGATAATGATAATAATAATAACCTACCAAAAACTGAGCAAATATAAAGATCTTGAAATAGAAATGAGCAAAATGTGGAACCTGAAGACTAAAACAATACCTATTGTCATAGGTGCCCTGGGAATGACAGCGAAATGGGCTGATTACTACCTAGCTCAGATACCAGGAAACCCCAAAATGGCTGAAGTTCAAAAGATAGTGCTCATGGGAACTGCCCATATCCTACGTAAAATACTGTCTATGTGATCTCAAATTTTAAAACAAACTTATAATTTTCTTATGGTTTCTTATACATTCTCTAGAACAACACTATGTACAAATCCAAATATATGATACCCTAGGCATAACACCTACATGAACTTCTAACTTGTTGTCTCTTGAGGTCTCTGGGTGAGACTTGGTTCCAACTTGTACAAATGCAACGCAAAAGTCAAACATAAAATAATAATAATAATAATAATAATAATGAGACTAGCAAAATCCTCTGGGATTTCCCAATCCAAATGGATCAGGTCATAGAGCATAACAGACCGGACTTACTGGTAATGGACAAGGTGAACCACATATGTTATATAGAAAGAAAGTGAAAAGATAGAGAGATACAACACTCTTAAGTATGAAATAGCCCGGCTATGGAAAATGAAGAAGGTGAAGATAGTGCCAATTATTGTTGGGTCCTTGGGGACAGTATAAGAAGGCATCAAGAGGAATATAAAGGAAATTGGAATAGAGTTCCCAGTAGAACTGTTACAAAAGATTTGCCTCCTTGGCACAGCCAGAATAATCAGGAAAGTATTAGACAGCTGAAAAGAATGAATAGCATGGTACTGTAGGCTGCAGGTAGGAGCTCCAACAAGACCTGTGACAAAGAGATAATAATAATAATAATAATAATAATAATAATAATAATAATAATAATAATAATAATAATAATAATAATAATAATAATCCTTTCTATTATAGACAAAAGACCTGAAATTTGGGGGAGGGGGATAATCAATTACATCAACCCCCAGCGCTCAACTGGTACTTATTTCACAGACACTGAAAGGATGAAGGGCAAAGTTGACCTCAGCGAAATTTGAACTCAGAACGTGAAGACAGATGATATACTGCTAAGCAGTTCACCTGGTGTGCTAACGATTCTGCCAGCTTGCCACCTTGATAATCATCATCGTCATCATTTAACATGTGTTGTTCATGCTGGCATTCGTTGGATGGTGTGACCAGAGCTGGCAAACTGGGGAGCTGCACCACACTCCTGTCTGATTTGGCATGGTTTCTATGGCTGGATGCTCTTCCTAATGCCAACTACTTTACAGAGTGTGATGGGTGCTTTTACATGACACCACACAGATGCTTTTACATGGTGCTGCACAGGATAATAATAATAATAATAATAATAATAATAATAATAATAATAATAATAATAATAGTAGTAATAATAATAATAATATGCTTTCTAATTGATGTATCAATACCAGCAGATGACAACGTTTCCCTAAAAGAAATGGAGAAACTTTCAAAATACAAAGACCTGGAAATAGAGGTAACTCGAATGTGGAATCTAAAAACAGAAACAATTCCTATCATAGTAGGTGCCTTAGGTATAATAAAAGAACATTCAGACAAATACATAACAAAAACACCAGGACTTACAAATATATATAACATACAGAAAATTGCACTACTGGGCACTGCACACATCCTACGCAAAACACTTTCAATACAGTAACCATAAGAGCATCACAGCAAACCACAGCACATACCCAAGGCACACAGAGCTGCGCTCGGTAGTGAAGTGAAAGCCCGTTATAAAAATAAAACTACTGAACAATAATAATAATAGTAATAGTAATAATGATGATGATGATGATGATGATGATGATGATGATGATGATGATGATGATGATGATGATGATATGGTTTCAAGTTTTGGCACAAGACCAGCAATTTTTCAGGGAAGGGAGCTAGTCGATTACATCAACCCTAGTGTTCTAGCAGAACATCCACATTTAAGAGAAGGAAGGGATGATAGATGAATAATGAAAGAAGGAGTGCAAAAGCCAGTAAATGTTGTTTGAAGTATGAGTATATGTGCATGTAAAAGAGAGATATGTTTGCATGCGTGTGTGTGTGTGTGTATTTACAATGGAAATGGGACGGTAATGTTCAATACTGAAAATGTTTGAGTATATGGAAAAATAATCCAGAACCTTTGTCCGGTACTGGATCAATCCCAAAATCTAATGAGACTGTGTCAGTCATGAGGCCAAACATCCCTGAAAGTGTCATCTGAATTCATCCAGCAGTTCTTGAGATATCAGAGGTAATGATGTTATTTTTATTAAATTCTTCATCATTTTCAAATTTTGTGCCTATATAAGTTTTTATTTTTATTGAAAACAGACATCAGGCTGTCAGTTCATAACTAACTGAGGACACTAGGTTATGTTCTTCAACAAGACATTTCACTAAATTTTGACAAGCTATTAACCTTATCTCTAAAAGATAAAAATATTAAAAATATTTACATTTACATTACATTTTCATCAGTTTGATCTCCAGTCATCATCAGGTGTCTTATTCCTGGAAGTGTTCATAGAGAGTGAAAGGAAGTATTTTTCTATAGAGAATGGAAATCTAATCACAGACTTAGCCTGATAATACTTTCTAAAATTAGCTCCAAGCTACAAATTATCAGAATGGATTCCAGCAAAGACTTTCATGAACTAACTCTCTGGTTTGAATTCAGTCTGAGATTATGTACACTGCCATGAATAAGATAAACTGAAATTGAATTGTAATATAGACTTAAACATTATAAAACTAATGTTTCATCCTTAATGATGATGTCAACAGCCTGAAAAATTATAATCTTCTTAACAGTAACTTCTATCAGTTCTGTTGACTTTTAATCATGATCAAGAGGTTCTTACAATCTGTGTTAAATATGAACTCAGCTATAAAAATGGTACTTCTTTACAGCTAAATAGACAGAAACAGATGGAGAAATAGAGCTGTCACTAAACACAAAGTCTTCACATATCTTAAGCAAGTGAACTTGGCAGAGCCCTCTCTTTACAGATTATATAAGCAGGAGCATTCGAACTTAATATTGAAGCTATAAAATGTTTGTGAATTTTACACTGCTGCTATAGTTTACAGTAGTAGATTATTCCTAACTGATGGTTCCTACTCGCATCTAAATGAACTCGACAGTTTGTGGCTTAGACAAAATACACAATCTGTTGATCTCTAAGCTAGCGTCTTATTGACTCATCTACACTTTTTTAAAGTGATAAACTATTTCTTAAACTGTTGTCCAGCTCCTACCAATCCATGCTTAATGCACCTATTGCATCAAAGCATCCATAAAAGAATCAATCAAACTGTATTTCAGTTAACATCCCATTTGATCTCAAAGTAAAAACACATCCCAAACTCCCATTATATTTCTCACTTATTGCAATTATTGGTGGTGGTAGTGGTGTGCAGCCCTGGTAATTTAGGTTTTTAGTGAACCAAAGATGTGAAGGTGGACAGGCAAACAAAACAGTGACTGGTGCTTCTAGTCAGGATAAGCTCACCTTTACAGTAGATCATGGTGTCTTAAGATTTAGTAATGTTAAATATGTTGATGATTATTTTAAAGATAGTTTTCTGGAAAATTTAATCCTAATGTATTGAGTTTATTACAGCATCTTGTTGGTTTATTTATTCATGTATAATACATACTTAGTTCATGAAAAAACAAAACAAAAAAATGACTGCATTATTTCCTCAATATTGACTTTACAGCAGGTGCACTTTTATAGTCTAGAATGGTAAAATTCAAATGTTGCTTTTGAATCTGCTTTCTATTTTATTTAGGATGTGTGAATGTTTTCAGTATATTATATACAGCAATTATAATAAATCTGACTAAATGACTGTGTGAATATTTTCAATATATTTTTATACAGCAATTCTAATAAATCTGATAAAAACTTCTTTTTCTATACATTGTATTTACTAAATAAAAGTCATAGCATATTTATCCAGCATTCCATTGTCCATAATTACAAGCATGCATTATACATGAGTGCATATTATACATGAATTCAGTTTGTATAGGAATAATTTATTGATTAAGTTGATGTCATTAAGTGTAAAGAATAACCAAACTGTGGAATACATGCACATATGATTCAAGTAAGAATCAGAATTTGTAGATCCTTTAATCAATGTTAGGATGGAAAACCAACAATTAAAAAATTGATTTAAAAACTGGTGTTAATACAAGAAAAAAGAAGAGAGAAAGATAGAAAGGAGGAAGGAAAGAAAGAAAGAAAAAAAAGAAAGAAAGAAAGAAAGAAAGAAAGAAAGAAAGAAAGAAAGAAAGAAAGAAAGAAAGAAAGAAAGAAAGAAAGAAAGAAAGCATGAAAAGAAGAAAGAAGGGAAGAAAAAAGAAAGCACAAATGGAAGAAAGAAAGAAAACGGCAATAATTACAAATATTGTAATTAGAAAGCAAATGAATTTTAACTTTTATATCCTACTTTATTAACTGATGTATCCAGTAGAGTATTGCAATATATCACAGGTTTTAAGTTGTTTAAAGACTTTGACAGATAAGTCTGTGACTATGAAAGATGAAAGACTGTTACAGAGGCTGTCTATGAAAGAATTTGAAGCTGGTGCTAGAAGCTAACAAAATTTCATGAATTATCTAGTAATAATTATTACTTAATGATTGAAGTAAGTTACTCCTATTCATGGCACTTATTCTTTTCTACTCTAGGCACAAGGCCCAAAATTTTGGGGGAGGGGGAGCAGTCAATTAGATCGACCCCAGTACGCAACTGGTACTTAATTTATCGACCCCAAGAAGATGAAAGGCAAAGTTGACCTCAGCAGAATTTTAATTCAGAATGTAAAGACAGAAAAAATACCGCTAAGCATTTCGCTTGGTGTGCCAATGTTTCTTCCAGCTTGCTGCCTTTATTCATGGCACTTATTCATAAGGTAGACTAGATTATTGAGTTGTAAATTTCTTTACTATGTACCAGGGATACAATGTAACACTTCAGGTCAAAATTAGTTGCTAACTTTTCATTAATAGATTGGCTGTTTAGCTCCTCAACCACCTGTGACTGACTTCCAGCCAATTCAATAATGTGCACATTCTGGTTATTGACTTTAAGATCAATAATTGATATGAATTTTATATGAATTTCTTTTTTATTATTAAATAAAAGAAGATGGCAAGCTGGCAGAATTGTTAGCACGTCGGACAGAATGCCTTGGGACATCTCTTCCAGTTTTACATTCTGAGTTTAAATTGTGCCAAGGTCGCCTTTGCCTTTCATCCTTTCAGGGTTGATAAAATACGCATCAATTGAGTACTGGGTTTGATGCAATCAATTATTCTCTCCCCACAAATTTCAGGCCTTGCGCCTTTGAAAGAAAGGATTATTAAATAAAAGAAAAACAAAGATGTGAGTTTTAAGCAAGACTAAACAAAACAAAACACTTTTTAAAAAATTAAATTCTATTGTTATATTTTGGGATGGTCATTCCCCACCCCGCAAATAAACACACATACTATATATTCATTCTACACCTCAGATTTATTATTGTCCTTATTTTATGCCCTTTGTCTGGAAATCTTTCATCACACCACATGTGACTTCTTCAGTGACTTTCCATCTCATGTGTCTCCTCCTGTGCTGTTTAGTCCATTCTGTCTTTCTCTGGTGTGTATCCTTATCTGTGCATGCATTTACATCTGTATCTGTGTGTGCGTGGTGTGTGTGTGTGCATAATTGTATGTGTGTACACAAAAAATAGGGAAGTTATGTGCTTCCTCACAAACAAGTCTAGCAGAATGTTGATAGCCTGCTGAACTACATCCAAGCAATGCAACCCTACATCACCAACATGAAGGAAACAACAGCATAAGAGCATGAAGGTGAGAGAAAAGACCCCCATGATGGTGGGGTTAAACATACTGGGAGCAAAGAAGCACCTGGCCAACAACTTCCAGGCCACAAACAATGACATCCCAACAATATCCATTCTATTCAATAAAAAAGAGTTTGTATCAGGCCAATTTGGAACCACCTCTTAGCCACCATTGCTCCCGGATCTACTCTGACCCCAGAGCAGTAGCAACTGTCAGGGTTCCAAGTTTAGATTAAATAGCATACTGTAGCTTAGTGGCACTTTGTACATCTTTATGTTCTGAGTTCAAATTCCGCCAGGGTTGTCTTTGCTTTCCATCCTTTCAAGGTCAATAAATTAAGTACCAGTTACTCACTGGGGTCCATGTAATCGACTTACCCCCTCCCCACAAAATTTCATGCCTTATGCCTATAGTAGAAAGGATTATTATTATTGCTATTTGTTGTTGTAAGAGAGCAAGCTGGCAGTCATTAACAGACCAGACAAAATGCCTAGCAGCATTTCTTTATACTCTGAGTCCAAATGCCACTGAGGTTGACTTTGCTGTTCATCCTTTTTGGGGTGCAAGGTTGATGAAATAGTACCAGTTAAGCACTGGAGCCAACGTAGCTAACTATCCCCCATCCTACAAAATTTCAAGCCTTGTGCCTATAATCATCATCATCATCATCATCACCATCATCGTTTAACGTCCGCTTTCCATGCTAGCATGGGTTGGACGATTTGACTGAGGACTGGTGAACAAGATGTCTGCACCAAGCTCCACTCTGATTTGGCAGAGTTTCTACAGCTGGATGCCCTTCCTAACGCCAACCACTCTGAGAGTGTAGTGGGTGCTTTTACGTGCCACCGGCACGAAGGCCAGTCAGGGGGTACTGGCAACGGCCACGCTCAAAATGGTGTATTTTACATGCCACCTGCACAGGAGCCAGTCCAGCGGTACCGGCAACGAACTCGCTCGAATGTCTTTACACGTGCCAGAAATTATTATTATTGTTATTATTATTAGTAGTAGTAGTAGTAGTAGTAGTAGTAGTAGTAGTAGTAGTAGTAGTAGCAGCAGCAGCAGCAGCAGCAGCAGCAGCAGCAGCAGCAGCAGCAGCAGCAGCAGCAGCAGTAGTAGTAGTAGTAGTAGTAGTAGTAGTAGTAGTAGTAGTAGTTGCAACAGCAGCAGCAGCAGCAAAACCACTAGTAGGAGCAGAATACAGGACAAAAAAAAGAACAAACTGATGTTGAGAAAAGATTTATTCATGTGACAGACCAAAATTATTACATGTACATATTCATCTCTGAAAGTAGAAGATGGTAAAATCCACACTTATGTCTTACAGTGCTAGTCAAAGTAAAAGTGTCAGGTGTGTTCATAGTGGTGATGGTGATGATAGTGTGATGGTGGTGATGGTGGTGATGGTGGCAGTAGCAGTTGCAGTGGTGTTGGTGGTGGTGGTGGTATTGCTTGTTGTAGGGAAGGAACTGAAAAAAAATGAATCAATGTTATTTGCCATTTCATTCTCTTTCTCTCTCTGTCTTCCCCTCTCTCTCTCTCTTTCACTCACTCTCACTCTCACTCTCTCTCACTCTCACTCTCATTCTCACTCTCTACCTACTTTACCACCTCATGATCATTTCATAATGGTCAGAATACTAATGGCTAATGGACACACTGATGGCCAACAGATATTCTTGTTAAAACAACAATAACAACAACAACAAAAGAAACAAAAGCAATGAATAATAAATAAACACCCTCACACATATGCATGCATATACATGCACACACACACATCACAGGACACACACTCAGAAACACACACACACACACACACACACACATGTATGTAAGGGAGATTAAGTGTTATTCCCACTGAACAGAATTTATAAAGAAACACTGAAAAGTCCAATCACGTTTGTGTTAAGTTAATTTATCATGTAGAGAGCTTCCAGAACTACAGTCTGCCAATTCACATTCAGTCTGGATTAAAATAAATAAGTGTCAGTTTTTGTATGTGTGTGTGTGTGTGTTTTGGCTGCCTTTTTAAAAAAGAAATTTTATATACATTTGTTTCTTTT
>NC_068991.1:39117835-39120427 GCF_001194135.2 Octopus bimaculoides | reverse complement strand
AACTTCCAGTGTAAGTGGTTATTTTGCAATTCTTGTAATTTTGGCTCTTTTTTTAAAATTAAAAGTATGCATAAACACACACACACACACACACACACACACACACACATACACACACACATCTATATGTACATTTTTACTTAAAAAGGGAAAAGTGCACCTTGTATAATCCTTTATTTTTTCTGGGAGGAAAGCAAGGAATTATCTTCAAACTGGACCAAGACTGAATGCTTGGAGCAAAATGAACTGCACCGAAAGCACCCAAGGACCAGATGTTTCTATCTACCAAATCCACACACAAGTCTTTAGCCAACACGAGGCTATAGTTAAAGGCACTTGTCCAAGATGCCACACAGTAGAACTAAACTTGAAACCACATGGTTAGAAAGTGAACTTCTTTACCAAACAGACATGCCCAAACCCATATACAAAGGGATGCTGAAAAAGTTCCTGGCTTTGGGTAAAAGAAAATACAAGCCGATCTGTTAATTATTCAACATATTCCCCTCTCAGATTCACACACTTATTATCGCAGCCCTTCAGTTTTTCAAAGCCCTGCAAAAGAACTCAGAAACTTGGACCTCCGACCAGGTCTTCTGCAACACCCTTAACACCAGGAACTTTTCAAAATCCCCTCATATATGTATGTATGTATGTATGTATGTATGTGTGTATCAGATCGTGTGTATATATATATATATATATATATATATACATACATACATACATGGACATATATCCATTAGTTATCACTAAGTCTATAATTCTCAACTTGCTAGTGAAGATTAACAAATATTAATATGCACAGAAAATATCCTTTAAGATGGACGTTCTTCACATAATGTCTATAGCTACTGTTATATCCATATTCCCAGTACTTGGAGCCAAATGGCCAAATGCATTTGTTGCTGTTGTTGTTTAATCCTAAGTCAATTATGATTGCTCAAACTTATAGTTAAAAACATTTAAATAGCATTATAATTTTTCTTTTTTGTCTTGCTAAAGTGTATCTGTGAAGTTATTATTCTATAATATGTCCTTCTTCTTTTTGAAAAAACAGGTTGTGATTTAGGGAATATTTGGCTGTTGTTTCTAACAGGGTGAGTGACCACATAGGGGTTGACTATGTGAGGAATAATTCTATATATATCTCACACTGTCATGTTTCCTTTCTCTGAGACTCTGTAAGAAACTATAGAGCAAGTCAGTCAATTAGAGAAAAAATAATCTGCTCAACAGATTATATGTACATACACATACATGCACGTGTGCACATGCATGCACATGCATGCACACACACACACGCACACACACACACACACACACACACACACACACACACATGTGCAGGCATGGCTGCATGGTAAGAAGTTTGCTTCCCAACCACATGGTTCTTTTGTATCCAGTCCTATTGCATGGCACCTTGGGCAAGTGTCTTTCACTAAAGTTTCAGTCCTATCAAAGCCTTGTGAGTGGATTTAGTAGACAGATATTGAAAGAAGCCTATCATGTGTGTGTGTGTGTGTGTGTGTGTGTGTGTGTGTGTGTGTGTGTGTGATGTGTCTATGTTTGTCACCCACCACCACTTGACAGCTAGTGTTAGTGTGGTTAAATCGCTGTAACATAGCAGTTTGGCAAAAAAAATGATAGAATAAGTACCAATCTTCAAAAAAATAAACACTGAAGTTGATTTGTTCAACTAAAAATTCGTCACGGCAGTGCTCCAGCATAGCCACAGTCTAATAACTGAAACAGATAAGAGGATGCAAGAATACCAGTATAAATGAAGTTGTGTGAAAAGACTAAATCAACTGCTACATAATATATAATAGTATTTTGTTATAACGCATTTCTGTGTAACCTTAAATCTAACAGTTTGTTCCATAGCTGGTGTCAGAATTAATACAGTTTGTGCTTACATTCATAGAAAAAGTTACAAGGCAGCTTCTATGGTGTTTTATGACTAACACAATCCTTGCGCCATACAATCTTTGTAATCACAATCTCTTCATCATATGTAAAACATATGTCAATCTAGCAGAACCCATCTCTTGTCAGAATATTGATTATAGTTAAATACCATTAATGCAAAGAACAGAACTGTTGGTAGCTTCCACCGCAACTCCATAGTACCCATAGAAATATAGTGGCAGCCACTTTTTATTATCATAGATGTTATAAAACATGGATAATGTTAACAAAATTATGCTCAAGATATTGTTATAGCTCCTATTTAATATTATCAGCTGCATGTTGTTAGCTAAATGGCAGAGCCAAAGGGGAACAAATAAACTGCTTGTATATATATATATATATATATATATATATATAACTTTAATCAAACATGTATTATACACATCTCTCTTTTTCATATTTTCCTCTTTCTTCTGTCTCCTCTCTCTTTCTTTATCACACTCATTCTTTTTCTTCTCTCTCTCTCATATATATATGTATATATATATAATTAACATAATATGGTAAAAATTCGATATTAGTTAATATCAATTTAATAGCAGGAAACTAGCACATTAAAAGAATCAGAAGGTTCATGAAAAAATTTTTTGGGAGATCCTAAAACGATTATATACTTGT
>NC_068991.1:39116523-39117308 GCF_001194135.2 Octopus bimaculoides | reverse complement strand
TTATATTATTATATGATTGAATGCCATGCATCCATTTCCAAGTAAGTTTTATCTTAATAATTTTGATGCAACACTTGTTCTATTCTATTTCTCTTTTGTTTTCTCTCTCATCCTTTCTCTAATTCTTTTCCTCTTCCCTTCACTGTTCTCTATCTGTCCCTCTCTCTCTTCCTCACTCTTCTTCCTTTACTCTCTCATTTCTCACACATGACCATTGGCCATCTTTCTTTTCCTAACTTTAGTTTCTTTCTTTTCTTCTGATCAGCTACAAGAGATCAAACGCATCATTGTCTGTCTCCTGTCAAAGCTTGTTTCTCCAGCGTCCACCACCTCACATCGTCTTGGCTTAACAGCCCTTACTGTTTTCACTGTCCTGTTTTTGTTATCAACATTAACCCTCCGCAAATCCCAAATTTTATTTGATTTACTTTGCAGGAGCAACCATTTTGACAAAGGCACATCTTGTTATAAATGCTCCAAATGTGGAGTAGATAAGACAGCCGACAACTAATGAAGGGTTGCTTTTTATGTTGCTTGTCTTGTTTTCCATTTGTTTCTTTCATTGTTTGCAAAAAAGTTCATATTCCATGTTTTTGTATTTTGTATTTCATGTTGTTTACATATTTCCTGTTGTTTATGTTTTATGACATCCTGTAACCATATATGCATGTGTATATACATATATATGTAAGTATGTACATATGTGTATGTATACATGCATATATATATATTATTTATATTATATCATATATATATATATATATATATATATATATATATATATA
>NC_068991.1:39102413-39115974 GCF_001194135.2 Octopus bimaculoides | reverse complement strand
ATATATATATATATATACGACCAGCTTCTTTCAGTTTCCATCTACCAAATCTGCTCACAAGGCTTTGGTCAGCCCAAGGCTATAGTAGAAGATACTTGCCCAAGGTGCCATGCAGTGGGACTGGACCTCGAACCATGGGATTGGTAAACAAGCTACTTACCACACAGCCACTCCTGTGCCTATATATGTTTTCTCTATGGGAATAGTTAAAGAGTTTTAAGCCCATGGTCTATCAAAATACTCAACAATTTATTATACCACAGCTGTTTGCAATGATGAAGTGCACCACATAGTGGTAACTACTTACAGCCATGTAGACTTAGCTTTTCAAACGTAAGTTTGTTGGGTGTATATACAACACAATACACATGACAAGGTATAACCTTGCAAATGTCTCAAATGAATGTCTGCTAACCTGGTCACTATGTCATGTGCACTCTTTGACAGGAGATTAATTAGTAAAAACACACAAAATTGATATAAAAGGATTTAAACCAAAGAACAGCTCGTTAGTAAATGAACTGATAAGAAAACAACACACCCTTTCTAAGCAAACCCCACTTTCAACATTACCTTATATGTGTGTGTGTGTATACATACATACATATATATCTATACGCATACACACACACACACATACATATCATATCATATATATATATATATATATATATATATATATATATATATATGACACACACACACATATATATATTTATATGCAGTTAAGTATATATATATATGTATATGTATGTATGTATGTATGTATAACAGATGCATTATCTGTTGCTTCTCTTTGTTCACTTTCTGTCTGTGAGTGATATGAAAGTAGATTTGTTTTATTGATTAGAGAACATTTGTTGCTCAATCTGGTCAATAAAGTAATAAGTATTCTGAAGGAGTGGAGGTATACTATAAGTACTATGTAGTATACAGTGAAGGTATACAGTGAGTATGGTGTAATGGATATATACTACATGTATGATGTAAGTATGGCATAGTAGTGGAGTTGTATGCTATAAGTATTGATGTAGTAGAGGAGAAGTTTCTCAGACATAGACCATGTAAAACTCAAGCTGTCTTTCATTTATTTCTCTTCTGTTGACTTTTCCCCAGAAGAAGAATTCTGAAATGTTGAATTTATCTGTAGGATTTAGAAGAACAACCAAGAGAAATAAAACTCAATGCAATTTTAACCCTTTAACATTTAAACTGGCCACATCCAGCTAAAATATTCTAGCTGCTTTATGTTCAAACTGGCCAGATGTGGTCCCTCACACCTACTCTACGATGTTATTCTAAAAATAAACTACCACATCATTGAAACTACAAGATATTTCATGATTTATTCAAAACAATGTGAATAAAAGAACATTATGTTTAACAGAATGATTTGAATGCTAAACGGTGGCACTTGGAGCTGTGGTGCAAAATGAACAAATCAGCTCAAATATATTTAGAATATATTTGACCTATAAACAAGCATTTTCACTATGGTTTTACTATGGAGGAAAATTCTCAATTTAGGCAAAAGGTGTTAAAAACACTAAAGTCAGTTCAGAGTGCCCCCTATGGACTCAGAGTGCTCCCTGGGGACTGGAAGATACATTTCTAGCATTTTAGCAGTCGTCAGTGCCAGATACAAGGCAAGAGAACTCTGAACTGATTGGAAAACTTTGTTTCCTTATAAGAAATCAGTAGATATACATTAATATTAGTTTCAAATTTTGGTACAGGACCAGCAATTTTGGGGGAAGTGGGTAAGTCAATTACATCGATTCCAGTGCTGTTATAGCAGCTGTCGTTGGCTGTTCAAGTGCATGTCATTAAATGGAAAAAACAGTTAGTATGAATCACCATAAGACATTTTTGTGTATAAATATATTGTTTATTCTGTGTTCACCTTTTGTGGTGAATAGACATGTGAGTCACATGTGGGAGATTGCACATGGAGCTGCAGAGAAGACGTGTCTTTGACTGAAACCTGGCAGGAACTGAGGACGTTTCTACAGTGTATCTCAGAACAAGGCTAGTGTCTCAGAATGAGAACAAGGCTAGTGTATCAAAGTGAGGCTAGTGTATCAAAGTGATGCTAGTGTATCAAAGCAAGGCTAGATGTCTCATCGATATATTCATCTGATGTGCAGGTCGACTCACATATTACTATGTAATATGTAGCTCTGCTACATAGCCTCTTGCTAGACTTGAAAAAAAAATAGAAATGGTGTATGTAAATATGCAGTGCAAAAAGCAGGTAAGAACATGGAATACAAACAGAAGGATGCAATACAACAAAAATAAGAAAGTGAAATGAAAAGACAAAGCATAGTAAGGGTAAACAGAATATGAACACAAAGAAATAAGCAAAATGTTCAAGTCGATTAGGTAAAGTTCAAAGGAATACTGTAAAGAACAAAACTGCATTGTTGGTGATATGTGTTGAAAAGTCTTTGGTAAGATCACAAATAGTTCAATATAGTTCAGATGTATACAGTTTTAGACAGCTTGGTGGGCCAATGTACATGGCGACCACTAAGAATCGTAGTGATGTATATAAATGGAGGAGGGGTCGGTATGTGTGATGGTGTTGGTGGTAGTTGCAGTGGAGTAGCATTTGTTTCATGTCATACTGTGAATGTGGGAGGTGTATGAGGTGGTATTGTATCACTGTCTGTGTATGCCTGCTTAAGCCAATCTATTGAGACAGTATTCTTTTTACCATTAATGTCTATGGTATAGAGCTTGTCTGTGTGCAACACGATAGGGTCCTGTGTGTGGAGGTGTGAGGGGAGTTTTCACAGCGTCATTTCGTAGAAACACATGGATCCAAGAATCACTTTCTTTTGGAATTGATGATTTAGTGGTTTCGTGTCATGTTGATAGGGGTGGCAGTACTTGCATGTATTTGCGAAGTCTCTGTATGTACATAGTGAGGTCTTGTGTGGACAGATGCACTGGGGCCAACATCTGGCCTGGCAACAAAAGAGGTGTGCCATAAATAGGCTCTGCTGGGGAATAACTGAGATCCTCCTTTATCGACGCTCGACAGCCAAGGAGGACTATTAGAAGATATTTGCTCCAACACTGCCAATCTGGGTAAGCATGCAAAGCAGCTTTCATTTGACAGTGGAATCGTTCCACCATACCGTTGGATTGTGGATGGTAACTGGTGGTTCAAATCCGACGTGCACCTATGGTCTTCGTGAGCTTGTGGAAGAGTTGTAATTCAAACTGTTTTCCACGGTTGGTAGTGATGGTGGTAGGGACTCCGTACCATGTTATCGATCCTGTGAGAAAAGCTTTGGCAACAGATTCTGCAGTGATATCTACTAAAGGAATAGCTTCCGGCCAACATGTGAAATGATCAATGCAGGGGAGCAGGTAGGTATATCCCTTGCTGACTGGCCAAGGTCCGACAAGGTCAATGTGTACATGGTTGAAACACACATCTGGTGTGTTGAATGTGCCAAGGGGTGCTCGGATGTGTCTATGCACCTTTGACTTCTGACAGAAAAGGCAGGAGAGTGATCAAGCAATGATGTCTAGTCTCATATTTGGCCAAATAAATCTAGCCGAAATGAGTTTCACTGTGGCAGTGACGCCAGGGTTTGACAGGTTATGCAGTGTACTGAAGACTGTCTGTCTGTGGATCTCCCGAACAAAAAAACAAGGAGAATTTGTGGAAGTATCGCACAAAATCTGAGTGTCAGCTGTGGGTACTGAGAAGTGCTTGAAGTTGCATGTGGCAAATGCGGATGAGGATATATCAATTACCTCTAAGCAAGGTTGATCTTTAGACAGGAGATGCGGGTCGATGTCTGTGGGTGACAATGGCGAATTCAGTGGTAGGCGCGATAAGGCATCTACTGCAGTGTTATCTACAAATGAGATATGGCGGATGTCAGTGGTAAATTGGGAAATGAAATCCAAGTGCCTGGTTTCCCATGGAGAGTACTTGTCAGGCTTCAAGTGCAGGACAAAGGTGAGTGGATGGTGGTCCATAAAAATCATGAATTGGCATCCTCGAGTGTGTGCCAAATATGTTTGACTGCTAAATACATAGCTAACAGCTCCTGTCCGAAAGTGCTGCAGCGAGTTTCAGCTGATTTAAGCTGCCGAGAGAAAAAGGCAAGAGGCTGGAGTTGTTGCTGGTGAAATTGTTGTAACACCATGCCTATGGCAGTGTTGGATGCATCCACCACAAGGGATAGCTGAGCATCCACGACAAGGTGGGCAAGAAGCAATGCCTGGGTGAGTTACTACTTTGCTGTATTGAAGAAGTCAGGTGAAGTCCAATGCTATTGGCTCATTCCTCTTTTTCCTATTCCAAGTGTGTTTAACAGATACAGGATTTCAGCTGAATGAGGAACAAAGTACCAATAGAAGTTGAATAGTCCCAGGAAATGTCGGAGCTGATGTAATGAGGTGGGTGGAGGTAACTCCTGTAATGCTTTCATCTTGTCAGGCAGTGGCAATATACCTTCGGGGCTGATGATGTGACCTAGGATGGTCAAAGGAGATGCACCAAAAACACATTTGGTAAGGTTGATCCACACTTGCTTAAAATGATGAAGATGTTCCTTGAGTGAGGTACTAGCTATCAAGATGTCCTTGATGTATGCATAGACGAAGTTTAAGTGTCAGACGACTTCATCTATGAACCTTTGAAATGTGCTGACTGAATTCCATAAACCAAATAGCATAGTTAGGAATTCGAAGGTGCCAAAAGGAGTGGTTATGGCAGTCTTTGGAATATCCACTGGATTCACAGGAATCTGATGGTATGCCTTAACCAAGTCGAGTTTGATGAATACTCTGCAGTTGTGGAGAGATGACGCAAAATCCTGATTGTAGGGTACTGGGTATCTATCTGGCAGCGTGATGGAGTTTAATCTCCTGTAGTCACCTGTGGGCCGCCAGTCCCTGGAATGCTTTGGAACCATGTGCAAGGGTGACACCCAGGGTCTATGAGAGGGGTGGATGATGCCCAACTGGAGCATGTGGTTAAATTTTGCCTTGGCTGCCTTTAACTTCTCTGAGGAGAGGTAGCAAGGACAAGAACAAACTGGAGCACCTTTAGTTTCGATGAAATGGGTAGTGGTGTGAGTTGGAGCAACAGTAAAAAAATTTAGTTTAGTCAGTTCTGGATATGAGTTTAAGAGTACATGGTATGGGTCGTCCATGGCAGCAATGAAAAAGACTGGACTAACTGCAGTGGTTAGTGGCCTTTCACTTGGAATAGAAAGTTCTGTGGTCGCGTCCCATAAGCACCAAGTGCACATGTCCACGAGCAGGTGGAAGTGGTGCAAAAATATCCTAATATTGTGAAGGAAGACAAAATGGTGATGAGCTACATGGTGCATCAATTCACATGTGCAAGAGATAAAAAGAACATTTGGCTAGTTCCCCCCCAATTTTTTTTTTAGCCCGACTCAGCTACAAGAACAAAAGTGAATTATTTTTGGGGGCGGCAACATCCTAGCAATAGATTGTTTATATATGAAAATGTGTTGGTGTAAGTGTGGTGTATATGTAAATGACTTTGGTGTGTGTTTCCTTAGTAACATGCATTTTCTTTGAACAAGGCGTCTGACGAACACTGTGTGTGTGTGTGTGTGTGTGTGTGTGTGTGTGTGTGTGTGTGTGTGTGTGTGTGTGTGTGTGTGTGTGTGTGTGTGTGTGTGTGTGTGTGTGTGTGTGTGTGTGTGTATTTTTTTATATCAGGGTCACTATTTTATAGCGGCTGTTGTTGGCTGTTCAAGTGTGTGTTATTAAATGGAAAAACAGTTAGTGTGAATCATCATAAGACATATTTGTGTATAAATATATTGTTTATTCTGTGTTCACCTTTTGTGGTGGAAGCATGTAGTATGATACAAAAACATGTGTGTTTACATACAAAGAAAGTTTTGATTTTTGCTTTTGCACTGAAAGAAGTAACATATAATATTTGTATTACAGTATGTATGCATGTGTGTAATGAGAACAGTCATTTTGTGAATGTGTATGTGATAAAATATCTTCATTTATGATCCATATATCTTGTATCGCTTGTGAGTCACACATGGGAGATTGCGTGTGGAGCTGCAGAGAAGACATGTGTCTTTGAACGAAGCCTGGCAGGAACTGAGGATGTTTCTACAGTGTAACTCAGAACAAGGCTAGTGTCTCAGAGTGAGGCTACTGTATCAAAGTGAGGCTAGATGCTTCATCGATATATTCGTCTGCTGTGCAGGTCAACTCACATATTACTATGTAATATGTAGCTCTGCTACACTATGCTGGTACTTATTTTATTGACTCCCAAAAGGATGAAAGGCAAAGTTCACATATTTTCACAGTTACTTGAGATAAGAGACCAACCATATAATGACCTAGGGTATTAGTTGGAAGTATAACTCCCTGCTACTAATAATAGTACTATAAAATTGAAGAGCATTTCATTAGCTTTCAGTGTTGATTCCAAATTCTCTGATGGATATAGTTTGGAAAGATATGGGCTACCACCATATTCATATAGTACCCTTGTATCTGCAGTAGTTCTTTGACAAAGACATCTAACAAACAATGAAAAAATATGAAGATGAATTCTTCAATGGAGCCCCTGTAATCAATTGATTCTATCTGAATCTCAGAATATTAGATTAAGTACTACTTTTTATACCATGGATGGATGGGGGATAAATTGCTGCTTTCTCTAGCAGTCAAGCATCCATTATTGACAAGACGACGGAAGATTGAAATATGTGATCTGGTGGTCTCAGCATTAGAGATAGCAGGGATTTATCTCCCCACTAGCAATACAAATAAGAGTGCATTTTGCACTAAAAGCCTATATTAGAGTTTCTCTCATGGTATCTACCGCAGTATAGTTTGTTCTAAAAGAACATCCACTATCTTCATTTAGGTGGGAATAAATATTACCTCTCAGTATTAATATTGCTGCAGTTGCTTATAAATATTTTTTTCTATGTTTTTAAGAGATGCTCTTTCTTTTGTTCATAAATGCATTTACTGAACCTATGCTAGCTCATGCTTAATCACATTTGAAACTCTTCTCAGGACACCTACACTGTTTGACACCCTATTGTAACTGAAATTCAATGGCAATAATTTAGCCTGGTTGCTAATGCATATAATAATGTAAATCTAAATGGAATGGAATTATGATTTACTTTAAATAAATCACTTTATTAAATTATTATTTAATCACTCATATTGTTACACTAAACATGTGTAGCACACTTTGAATGAACAACTTTCTATTATACTAATGTACGCAAACACACATACATACAGACATACATACATACATACATACATAGAGTGTATGACAAAGAAAACATCATCGTCATTGTTGTTGTTGTCATTGTCATCCTCATCATTTATTAACTTCTGTTTTCAATGCTGGCATGGGTTGAATGGTAGGAGAGCTGCACCAGGTTCCAGTCTGATTCGGCTTGGTTTCTACTGCTGGATGCCCTTCCTAATGCCAACCCCTTTACAGTGTGTGCTGGGTGTTTTTAACATGCCACTGGCATGAGTGCTTTTACATGGCACTGGCACAGGGCTCTTGCTAGCCAATCGTCTTTATCAGGGGAGCAGCATTAACAGTTCTGCTATGGAGGACAGGTCTCCATGAATAAAGCAAGGAGCCAGATATCTTGGTCCTTAGTAATCTCCTCCATAAGGTTCAGTGAGTTGGGATCATCCTTTTGTACTTCGTCCCATGTCTTCCTTGGTCTTTCCTCTTCCATGAATTTCATCCACTTTGAATGATTGGCTCTAGTGGAACATACGAGCCTCATTTCGCTCTAGCTTTCACATATCCTCTGCATTCAGAGCCCATGTCTCACTACCATGTAGAATTGCTGTTCATATACATGCATCATACAATCTTCCTTTCCCATAGAGGAAGAGACCTTTGGTTGCCAACAGAGGTAAAAGCTCTCTGAATTTTCTCCATCCTGTTTTTATTCTAGCTTTTGCACTTTCCGTACATCCTTCCCCACGACTAATTTGGTCCCCTAGGTAGTAGAAATTATCCACTACTTCTAAAAGAGCCTCCAGGGTATTTGAGAAACTCAATCTCCTGAGTATCTGTAATTTTTATGGCTCCTGTGCATTTTCTACATATGAACACTATTTTCTCTGACAACCTTGTGTGTATATAAATATAAATATACATCATCCCCATCATCATCATCATCATCATTTAACATCTGCTTTATTTATATATATATATATATATATATATATATATATATATATATATATATATATATATATATATATATATATACATACATACACACACACACACACACACACACACACACACAGAGAGAAACAAACACACACATATAGATATACATATATATACATACATGCATGTGTGTGTGTGTGTGTGTGTGTGTGTGTGTGTGTGTGTGTGTGTGCATGTGTGTGTGTGTGTGTACATATAAAAGACAAGGTATACTTATAATGAACTCACTAAAACTGACAAACCTATTGAATATGTATACCACTCCAACTGCAAGTCTATCAGATGCATCTTTTGAAGAAAATAATCAATCTTTTATTGCTCAAATTTACATTAAATTACTATTTTGATGTTGTGTAAAAGTTTACATGTGTCTTTGTGTTGGTTTTTTAGAGACAATTTGAAGTGTTTAAAACTTGTACAGCACCATGGCAAAGAAACAAGAATTAAATAGAGACAAATTCTAATTGATCTTCTTGTTAATAAAGGAAAGTGTGTAAAATATTTCCCATATATTTTAGAACAGGTGGAGAAGATTTATCAATATGAGAACCACTGTATTGTAACAACTGAGGAAAGAACCTCTCCAGTAAACTGAAATTGTATAATAATCTGTTGAATGCTTTCATCTTGGGTGAAAGGAAAATTGAGTGGTGGTGCAATAGTAACAGTTTGAAAAAAGTGCTAATGCAGTGTTTCTCATTGGACGGTACCATCTCTACCAAAGTGAGCTTGTGAAGATTTGCAAAAAAGTTGAACAAATTGCCATGACTCAGAAAATTAAGATGATATGAAACTTTTAAATTTTGCCCAACACCATGGCAAAGTAAGCAGAATCATCATCATCCTCATCATTGTCTTCCTCCTCCTCCTCCTCCCCCCTCCTTGTCATCACTATCGTCATCACCATCATTGTAATCACCATTGTTGTCATCATCATCATCATCATTGTCATTATCGTCATCATCACCACCTCCACCACCATCAATTAACATCTGCTTTCCATGCTGTCACAGGTCGGATAGTTTGACAGGAGGGCATGCTTTCAACAGGTGGATGCCCTTCCTAATGCCAACGACTTTATAGGGTGTACCGGATGTTTTTCATGTAGTACTGGCACCAGTAGGCTTACCACTAGTGCCAGCTAGTGCCATGGAATTCACAAAACAATATGCCTTAACTGAAGTGGATGCATAGTACGATAGTGACTTGCTATAGAGGAGATGCAGGGTTACCCCATTTGGAAGAGAAGGAAGAAAGTATGCCAGGGCTCACCCTCAAATTACAGCTAGGTGGATAAAGAGAAGTGGCATGAGTGGATAAGTAAGTTCTTGTGAGAGTGAGAAGTGAGTGAGAGATGGATGAGAGGAAATTATAAAACTGCAAACTCTATTTCACCTTATTGTTAATAAAGAAAGGCATACAAGGTATTGATTTCAATTTTTTACACAAAACCAGCAATTTAGGTGGGGGGGGGGTAAGTCAATTACATCGAACCCAGTACTCAACTGGTACATACTTTATTGACCTTGAAAGTATGAAAGGCAAAGTCAACCTCACTGGAATTTGAACTCAGAATGTAAAGACTAACAAAATGCCGCTATGCATTTTGCTTAGCATGCTAACAATTCTGCTAGCTCTCTATCTCAATAATGATAATAATCCTTTCTACTAAAGGCATAAGGGCTGAAATTTAAAATAGTCCATTACATCGACCCCAATGTTTCACAGGTACTTAATTTGCCGACCTCGAAAGGATGAAAGGTAAAGTTGACCACAGCAGAATTTGAACTCAGAACGTAACAACAGACAAAATGTTGCAAGCATCTCGTCCGGCATGCTAATGATTTTGCCAGCTTGCATCCTTAAAGAGGTACAAAATATTTCCCTAATATTTCAGTCGTATTAGTGGTGGATGCTGAGGGACAAATGATATTGTATTCCTTATTTCTGTCAAGCAATTGTCTGTATTTCAAAAGTTGTGGAAAGAGTGAGATTTTTTAAAATGTCAAGTTTGTAAAACATATTTTTTACAGAGTTGTAATTACTATATTTTGCTGTATGTTGGACAATGTTTTCCAATGTATCCTTGATTTTATAAGGCAGAAAGGTGCATACTTTGAAGGAGATTTAGCTTTGTTATTTCTAGCATGTCATGTGGTCATACTGAAACCTCCTTCTCCCTTGCCATCTACTGGTTTAGTAGACATCCAAACACATGCAAATAAATGCATGAGTTTGAAAACTTTTGTCAAGTTGGTGTTGAGGTGAGGGGGGGGAAACCTTCTCAAGTCATGCTGACTCATAAGGGCTGGTTTCCCAGTTTCAGGGCATACAAATTCCCCACTTGGATGGGATGCCAGTCTGTCACAGGATTACTCATTTTTGCCAGCTGAGTGGACTGGAGCAATGAGAAATGAAATGTTTTGCTCAAGAACACAACACATTGTCTAGTCCAGGAATCGAAACCACAATTTTACAGTCATGAGTCCAACTCCCTAACCACTAAGCCTTGTGCCTCCACATTGGGTGGAGTGGGGTGAGGGTAAGTATTCCAAAAGCTGAGAGAAGGAAGAAATTTTAAAGATATTGGAATTTTCAAAAATATCTTTTCAAAATCATAATCTTTATATTTCTATACATAGAATTATATATATGTAAAAAAACAATTTTTGAAAGTGATAAAACAAAAATTTAAGGATAGGAATTGAAATTTTCAAACATTATTTTTTGGCAAAAGCAATAATCTCCATTGTTGAAAAAATTTAGGAGAGAAAAGAAATTGAAAATAAATAAAAACCTTGGGTTGCATATTTTACAAGTATACCAATGAACATGTTTACATGGTTATGTTGAGCACATGTAATCCATGTAATACTAACATTTATGGTGCATGCATGGCTGTGTATGGTGCAGGTGTGGTTGTGTAGTAAGAAGCTTATTTCCCAACTACATGGTTGTGGGTTCAGTCCCACTGTGTAGCACCTAAGGCAAGTGCCTTCTGCTATATCCTCAGACCAACCAAAACCTTGTGAGTGGATTTGGTAGACAGAAACTGAAAAGAACCCTGTCATGTGTGTTTGTGTGTGTGTGTGTGTGTGTGTGTGTGTGTGTGTGTGTGTGTGTGCGCGCACGCGCGCCTTTGTGTCTGTGTTCGTGCCCTACCACTGCTTGACAACTGGCGCTGGTGTGTTTATGTCCCTGTAACTTAGCAGCTCAGCAAAAGAGACCAAGAGATTAAGTACCAGGCTTAGAAAATAAGTCCTGGGGTTGATTCATTCAACTAAAAAATTCTCCAAGGCAGTGCTCCAGTATGAAACAAAAGATAAAAGATAAGATTTATAATGAACATGCTTATACTGTTACACTGAGTACATGTAGATAACCTTGAATATACTATATTTGATGGCATAAAAGATGCATGGGCATATCAGATGCACCCTAATTGCAGCAGTGCACATTCAAGTAAAGTTTTTACTGCATTAAAGTATGTAATATTTAAAGTAATCTTGCAAGTAGACCAAGAGTGAGATTTCTTGAAAGATATTTCTGGAAAAAAGTACATCTTATATGCCATTAAATATGATACCTCACTTTGGTACATGTACTTATAATGAGCATATTTATAATATTGCAGCTGTTTAGCCCCACGTCAATATAAGGTTATTGCTGTTGGTGTAAATTCAAACTAGAGTCCTTGACCTAAAAGTTTAATCTGTCAATTTGCCTCTTATCACCCAAGTCAGTCAATTACTTTGACTGTTTATGATTGGTGGTAACCATCAATAGTGTCTACTCTTATTATTTATAGGTGAAACTAATGGGATGTGATTTGGGAAACAGCTTTCTTTTTGCTCCGCCCATGGAAAGAAATGAAGTCAATATTCCAAGCTAATGAAATGCAACTGGCAGTGGTGAACCAACACACCTTACATACCCAATTACATATTGGTGTGCTGACACATTGATAGTCAAGAGGGACATTGTGCAGAGTTACTAACAAAATACAATTGCCTAACACTTTAATTCAGTGTTTGGAGGCATAACTCAACTACTGATAGTTCTTTAAAATTTAATAGACACATTGTAGTCTTGTGAGTAACAAGACAACCTCACTAGTGCCAGTGCCATGAAAAAAAAGCACTCAGTACATTCTGTAAAGTGGTTGGTGTTAGGAAGGACATCTGGCCATAGTGACCAAGCTAAAACTGAGACACAGGAGAGAGACATGGTCCTCTGACTTGTTGGATCCTGCCTTATCAACCAACCCAGGCCAGTATGAAAAGCAGATGCATCAATGATGATGATGTTGATGACAACAACAACGATGACAGTGGTAATGATGACAATCACAATGACAACGATGATGGTGAATAGCTATATTTATAGATATTATTGACTGGTCAAACATTGTTACCAGTTTTGTATTGTGATCCTGATAAAAAAAAAAAACTCCCCAATAACATTTAAGTGTCAATGGCCCTATCCATCTGTGTGTAAATAGGTACTATGAGGAAGTATAATCAATCACTAAAAATAGGGAATGTGGAGAAAACTATAATTTGCAATTATTGCATTTGCTTGCAGGACTTAAATATTCTTTCAGGGAAAAACCTATGAGAGACTTGCCTTTATATCGAACATGGGAACCATTTTTAACTGCTGAATGTTGTCAGGAAAATGCATTGGAATTCATTTCAATTTTTTTATTTAAAGTCTTAACTGGTTTCACAAATATATACACACATAAAGATCATCATCATTGTCTTCATTGTCATCATTGTCATTTAACATCCATGTTCTTGGCTGGTATGAGCAGCAAAGCCTTTGTATACAATCAGAAATACTTATATGAATTCATGGAAACAAAACACACCCACATGTACACATGTATATGAACTCCTCATCACATGGTTCCTAAGTGAATTCCTTAGCCAGTTTCTGTAAAATAAATTCTCAAAATAGCTCAGAATTATGATACTCTTTTCTTCCATACACAAATACATATATACATACACACACAAAATATACACTTAATTTTCTATTTTGATATTATCCATAGTCAGTAAACCATTAAAAACAAACAAAAAAAAAAAAGCTACTGGCAGTTTCAACTTCATCATGTAATTGGCATTCAGTCCATGACAGATCATTAAAGTAGGGTGTCTGCATTGTGGGTCTTGGCCACCAGTTTCCAACCATGACATTCTCTAGCTTTCTCTAGCCTTGTGTGCTTTCTACTGAGCATTTAATTAACAATCACTGTCTGATGAACTACATGTAGTAGTGCTAATAGTT
>NC_068991.1:39097133-39102352 GCF_001194135.2 Octopus bimaculoides | reverse complement strand
ACCGCCACTGCCGCCACCACTGCCGCCACCACTGCCACAAACACCCACCCCAACCCACCCCACTTCTACCACTGGCTGGACTTGAATGCAGATTCCCTCTTAAGAAAGTCCAGCACTTTACTATTCAGCTCACCATCCAAGCTATCCAAGCTAGACACCAGATAATACTTTCTAAAACTGACAGATTCATTAACCTAGTTCTGAGAAATGATTGGTCTGACGCCCGCCCTGTAAATGGCCTGACTGCCTGGCATTCATTTCAAGGCAGACATTTAGTGGCAAAGCAACAACTATGCACATTGCCATTGAAAATTCTAGTTATCAACCTAGAAAAAAAAGTACTTAATTTGTTTATGATGAAGGTAAATGATATTATATAATAATCTATGTAAATTATGCATTTTAGAAAAAACATTTCTTTTTTCTTTTTAATTGTTTGTTTACTTTTTCTTTCATTGGTTCCAGTCTCTGGACTGTGGCCATACTGGAGTGCTGTCTTCTATGGTATTGTCAGTTATATCAACCCTAGTACTTGTATTAATCATTGGTGTTTTTTAAAAATTTTTTGCTTTGATGATTTGATCTGGAAGAACAGGATGTGTTTACAGTCTTTCTAGAACCTTCAAAATTTGTGAAACTAATGAACTATGAACATTTGAACTATTGCAAGTTGACCAATGCTGCAAAAAACGTGTGCAGGGAAAGAAATTCCAGAGGGATGGTCATCTGAAAAGAAAGAATGAAGAGGCCATGACAAGATTTGGAGAGTAGGGCAGACACAATATGGATAATAAGAGAAGGATTAGGCTGTGATTTTGGAGTGTCAAAGTGAAAGTGGTATGAGCCCAGTCAGAAGAACAGAGGCCATTTGAGTAGCTGTAGAGAGGAGAGGCAGTATGGCTATGAGTCAGAGGTTGGAGTGATTCCAAGCCAAGCAGTGGTATAGTCTTTCTCAGAATGTGGCCAAGGATACATATCTATGTCACAGCAGTACTGACCCAAATATCCTTTCTATTATAGGTACAAGGCCAGAAAATTTGGTGGGAGTGGGTTAGTCAATTACATCAACCTTGATGCTCAAATGGCACTTGTTTTGTCAATCCTGAAAGGATGAAAGGAAAGTCAAACATAAAGTCAAATCGCAGCTAAGCATTTTGTCCAGTAGGTTAATGATTCTACCAGCTTTGCCTTCAAACACTGACCCAAATGAGAGAGCAATATTCTATTGAACTTTGTAGAGCTGTGTCAATAATTGCTGGTAACTGAAGTATTTTCTTATCCTGAAGAGGGAGGCCAGTTTTAAAGATGTTGTTGCTATACTGAGCTTTATGTTCACTAGGGAACATCCTTAGTAATGGTGAAATCAAGCATTTGTAGCAATCTCAAGGGTTATAATTGTGTGCTGTTAATGTTAAGGGGTGACAAGAGTACCATGTTTTCTTGTTCCATATTGTGATTGTGTCTTTGTGCTGTTTAAGAGGACAAGATTGGCATAAATAATTCCATTGGATGATGTTTTAAATTCTCTATTGATGGACACACCCTACCTCCTTGACTCAGTGGAACATCATGGATGAGATAATTGGAGAGAGAGAGAGAGAGATGGGGTGCACTAGTACTAAGTACTAGTACTCATTTGGGGCTGAGTTGACTGGAGCAACATAAAGTGCCTTACCAAGGACACAACATACTATCTGATCCAGCATTTAAACCTATGATTTCATGATTGGAAACCCAACACTCTAACTATTAGGCCATGTACCTTCACTTCTGAAAATCTAACAAATGCTTTAAAGTGACATAAAGATTCATTATTTTTAATTCAAAGGGGCTATTGCAGCCCATGAAGTGGATCAATGTTGTGGCTATTGCATGGTAAAGACTGTAATTTAAAAACTTCATATCACTGCAGCCATTCTGCTACTATGAAATTCTCTACATAAATCCCACCCAATCTATAAAATATAGTATTCCATACAGATGGAATCTGAATTATTTTATTTCTACTTTCACATTTCAACAAATGTACAGTCTTATTGATTCTTTTATCATTAATTCAGGAAATATGGTGAATATTGTGATTTTCTGATGAGGTAAGAATAAGACCAAAATATATTGGGAATTATTCCCTGTATCTGATAAAGAAACTGGGATTTTTTCTTCCTTGCAAAATATTTTTAGTTAATTTATTTTAATGTTTCCTGTTAACTAATATGTTAACAGTAACTTATCTATAAAACATGTATGAGTAATATATAGTAATATATGAGTTTACATCAGTTTTAGTAGATGAAAACCAGGTTTTATAGTATTATTTATGTTTATTGCTATGGTCACATGACAGTTTTGTTTGCATAGCAACCAATGGCATAGAGGGACAAATATTGGAATTGAGAGGTTGGTGGAGTAAAAGAATATGTGAGTCTATGAGCAGAAATATCATGTTGTGATATATGACTAAGTGCCTAGTTACACCACAATGTCATAATGTTTTACTGAAGATTGATAAAGAAAAGAAAAATATTTTTGTATTTTCTTTTTCTGTTTTTCTATTCTTTCACGTTTATTACATAAAGTAAGTTTGTTTGCCTTGTGATTTTAAATACTTCAATTTCTTGTATGGAACATCATCATCATCATTATCATTGTCTTTTAACATCCATCTTTTAATATCTATTTTCCATGCTGGCATGGGTTCTATGTTCATAAAAAATAAGAAGAAGAAATTGACAGCTGAAGCAAAATCCTGATAAACTATTTAGTTGTCAGTTCACGTGCTGATAGCTGATGGTTGGTTTTCTTGATTGTTGTTGTTGTTATTGCTGATGTTGCTTAAGTTCTTTACTGCAAAATTTATTTTTTTCTTATGGGGGCTAATTATACTAATACTAAATAAGTGCATATATAGCTGCATGGTTAGGGAATTTACCTCATGGCCAAACAATTTCAGGTTCAATTTCACTGCACAGCACCATGAGCAAGTGTCTTTTTACTATAACCATGGGCCAACTAATGCCTTATGAGTGAATTTGGTAGATAGAAACTGTGAAAAGCCAATTGTACACACACACACACACACACCCACACACACACACATATACTCACACTCACACATGCACACATATGCAAGCACACACACACATATGGTCCAAATGTACAGAAAAAAAGGAGACAGGTGAAGGAACAACAAGCATGTGTATCAGTTTGATGTTTGGGAAAAATAGAAAAGTCTTTGATGTTTTGAGCCTACACTCTTCAACAGAAAGGGATGAGAGGAAAAAGAATGGAGAGAGAGAAAAAAAACGTCAGAATTAATGGTTACACACACACACACACACATATATATATATTCTTATTCTTTTACTTGTTTCAGTTGTAGTGTACTTCTCTCTCTCTCTGTTATATATACGTAAATACGGACGTAGTGGATAACAGCTAGCCTTCGGCCGCACTTTTGGACCCTGTTGTGTCCATCACTCTGATTGGTTGGTATTGGCGCATTTTGTCTCTTGTTCTATTGTGCGCCAAGGTGCAACCCAACTAATTGCAGCCTTCAGATAAGGTTGTGTGAGACAGTTTTTCTGAACCCCAGTTTGAGCTGATAGTATGGTATAAATAGCTAACTTTTCACTGTCACAGTTTATCAGTCTTCTCGGCTCTAGACCTTCTGAGGTCTAGCCGCTGACCACAGGGCACACAGCCAGTTCCAGCGACGACACGACTGCAGCACATGGAGACTTGTCAACACTTCGTCCAGCATTCAGGATCTCCATCTTCATCGCCTCCAGCTTCTTAGTGTCTACACCAATGTCTCTACGTACACACCACCAACAGCACCCGCACAGGTTCTATCACCTCACTGTTTGTGAATTACTTCACCATGGTTAACAGTGAATACAACCTGTGAGACCTCCTGTACCAAGTAACCGGCCGCAGCGCTGAAGCCTCAACTTCTCATGACATATGCCTCTTCCCAGCTCTGCATTGCCGCCACAACTTCTTGTTACAGCACCTCTACCACTGTGTACCTTGAATACAAACTGGTATTTACCACCCTTGTGTCTAGACTTTCTTCTTACATCCTTATAGACTCTTTTCTATGTTCTGTATTTCTCGCACACGTTTGTATACACATACATTTTGTTTACATGACAGCCTGTCTATCATTATGTTTATATGTCGCACTCACTCACACATACATACATGTTGACATATCAATAAAATCTTCTCTTAAACCTACCAGTTGTATCTCTCTTTCCCTTCTGGCACTCATACTCATTTATCCTCTTTTTGTATTTTTTATTTGTATTTGCATGGTCATTATACAGTCATTTGACTGCAGCCATGTTGGAGTACCACCTTTTAGTCAAAGAAATCGACTCTAGGACTTATTCTTTTGGAGGCCTGGTACTTAATCTATAAGTCTTTTTTGCTAAACCACAAAGTTATGGGGATATAAACACACCAACTGAGGTGGAGCTGGAAAAAAAAGATAAAATAGTGGTGTAAAGGTGTCAGGGTGGATCCTGAAAATATAAGGGGAGTAAAAATGAATGAGGACAAGAGAACAGGGAATATGGGTGGGTGAAGGTTGTAAGATTGCAAGAAAGAGTGAGAAATAGAAATGGAGAATAGGATTGGAGGAGTGAATATAATGAATGAACAAAAGATGAGGAATGACAAGTATAGCAGGTAGGGAAGAGTAGGGAACAACAGTAGAAATTAGGTAAGGTTCAGGGATGGGTGTAGTGATTGGTGGATAAGAGCTGGTGGTGACCAGTGATGCATATGAATAGGTAGAAGTAGGGGAGAGTAGATGACTGGCAGTGTAGAAAGAGGAGGGGATGAAGAACAGCTGAATAGTAATAATGATACAGTAGACTGGAGAAGGATGAGAGGGGATGAGCAAAAGATATGTCTGTCTGTCTGCCTACAAACCAGTCTATCTATCTATCTATCTATTTGACCCTTCCGTTACCAACCCAGCTGAAATTTGCTCTGGCTCTGTAGTACAAATGTCTTGTTTTCATAAGTTTTGAATTAAAATCTTTAACCAAATCTTAGTCACAATTAATGTTCCTAACACTAGCTTAATGATAACTAAGTTATTTTACTAAATTCTTTGTTATATCTAAAATAATTGAGAGAAACACAGAGTATCTCAAAATAAATGCAGTAATGAAAGGGTTAAATATATACATGCATATGCATGCATATAT
>NC_068991.1:39075927-39095879 GCF_001194135.2 Octopus bimaculoides | reverse complement strand
GTCATCAGCTGTCGAACGCCGACGAAGGGAAATAACCCTGAAATCCGGATACGTTCGTGCTGCAGATCGAGGTGAGAGGGATAACTTCCCTTGGCAAACAGGACACAGTCGTGTGTCGATAAGCCAGCTGGAGGAGATGTCCTCCTGGGGCTAAAAGCAACAGTAACATCCACCCCTAGGGGTCAGCCACACTTAAGTGGCAATATACTACACTTTATCGTGCAGTTACTGTTAATACTTCATTTAGAGAATTAACATATATATATATATATATATATATACACGCACACACATATATTTATATATATATACATACATACATACACACATGCACATATATATATATCCTTCACAAAAACCATTGTGTGCATATGTGTGGGGGGGTATGCACATGTATGCATGTGTGTATTGTGTATGTATGCTTATTTGTAAATATATGGGTATTTTTATATTTATGAACGTATGTCAGTATATTTACAAAAGTTTCACAAACAATATATTTATTACTTCATATACTTATTATATAATATACTTGTATACTTATTGCTGATAAGAAAACAAACCATAATCTATTGATTGTGAATCGCCACATGCTTCCAAGACATAAAATCTCAAATAATAAATCCAGTATAGTCTAGCCCCTTGGCTACAGAGAATTAGAGTGATCAAACAATCTATCAAATCAACCAACCAGGCAACCAACCAGCAATGACCTTAGGACTATTAACCAGACAAAGGAAGAACAGACAACAACAGCAGTAGTAGCAGGAACAATACTAGCAGTAGTATTATAATTATTAGAGCTATAATTTTTGCCTTTCATGCTAGCATGGATTTGAATGCACCATGTCTGCAGTACATCACTTCTTACATATTGGTCTTTTCTGGAAGGTCTTGCATTATCAGATTATCTGATTCATATTAAGTCTCAGTTATATTATTACTTTACTTCAGCCACAGATCTTTTCCACTGTTAATATACAGAAATTTTTCACCCAACCACCAAATGAATAAATGCAATAATATAACTGTCTAGTTTCAGTGAATTTGTTTGCAATTGTTCTCACATCCACTCAGGACTGTCACCAGACTTTGGTGCCTGGGGGTGCTTCAGAGTATTCTGGGTGGGTACTAATTTGTAATAATACTTAAGTGGAGTTTCGACATAAATGTATCCCTGTAAATCTGAGGGTGCACCATTGAATAGTGAAGGGTCAGTACTATCCAGTGCACTACTGAGATATTGCTAGTCTTGTAATATTGCTGGATCACTGGAGCAATACTGAAAGCCTAGACTTTGTGTAATAATTCAAGAAAAGAATTCACTACAGTGGATTTTTTCTATAGCCTTCTCCAAGTCCTTAGAAACACTTAAACTCAGCACTTTTAGTTAACAGAACATTCAGCAATTTTACAATGCTACTGCTAGTGAGCCATATCTTTCTACAGCAGTTTGTATATAGAGCTAGGTGAATACTCTGCAATTCAGTCAAGTGTCTTGGCCACTGACAAAACACAGAAGCAGTAAAAAGCTATGAATCATACTATCTGCTCAGTTGCCCGGCACTCGTATTAATTCTGTTTCCAGCGCTCTCACATTCCAATGTATTATGCTTATTTTCATCCCTCTCTAATTTTTGCAAATTTCTGCATTTGCTGTTCTATGTTTCACTACCACACATCATTTCCACTTCTTTCAGATACCTAACATTATAAACTGTCTTTCGTTAGAACTAAAAAAGTAAATAAACTATATGGTTTCTCTATTCAAAATATTCCAGATGCAGATTTGATTAGCTACTTCAAAACAGATTAGCTGTGACCTTAGGGGTGAGATTTTTTCAAGAAAATCAATTATCACTTTAATCAATCAACATGAATGAGATGATTATATAATTAGTTAGGCTGAGTTGGTATCGTATTAGACTGTCAGTTCATGGCTTGTGAGTTCAAATACACATCATGGATATTGAATTTTATGTGTCACAGAGAATCAAGCTGTTGAGAGAATCCCTGGAAAGATTACCTGTAATATACTGATACTCTGTTCAGAGACAAGGGATTGCAATGTTGTTTCTTAGCTATTTAGTAGCAGATAAACTGGAGTTAACCAACAAGCTCTATGGAAAGACCTCTGATGTTCATAAAGGAATTCATTTGACTTTTCTTTTATAAACTACTGTTGGTCTGTTTGTGTTGTAACGCAATTCAAAACAAAGTTTTGGAACATGCTGTTGTAGAACAATATGCTCCAAGTATATCCCTTTTGATACCAGTGGAGGCTCATGGCTTAATGGTTAGGGTGTTGGTCTCATGATCATAAAATTATGGATTCGTATTCCTGGACTGGGTGACACATTGTGTTCTTGAGCAAAACACTTCATTTCATGTTGTTCCAGTTCACTCAGCTGTCTGAAATGAGTAATTCTGTGACAGACCAGTGTCCCATGCAGGTAGGGAATTTATATGCAATGGAAACCTGGAAACTAGCCCTTATGAGTCAGCATGACTCAAGAAGGTGACTTTTACTTTTAACCTTACCTTTTGGTACCAACTCACCTGAGATTATTTCTGGTTCTATGATACAAACATACTGCTTTAAAATTATCTACATCAAACTCTGCCATCAAAATTTCATGTTGATTTATGTCTAAACATTAGCTTAACAATGATAAAGTTATTTTACTAAATTCTACCTAATTTTCAAAAATAACTGAAATAAACACTGAGTATTTCAACAGAAATATAGTAACAAAAGGATTTATCTAATCAAAGTGATTTTAACTGTTAAACAACTAACACATCGACAACAGAATCAAGTTATATTGTGAAATACCCTTACTATTGTATTTCACTGAAATAACAGAGAAGTTGGAACAATTTTAAATACCACTTGAGCTACAAACATTGTTAATCAATTAAGTAATTAGATTCTAATTGCAATAACAGCTGCCTCTTTATTATCATTTTAATGAGTTTGTAATTAGCCATTTTCTGTTCTGTTTTTGTTATATTTTTTCTGCCTGTAGATATATTTATGCACTTTGTCTTGACTAATTTTTATATTTTTAAAAGGGAACTTAATGAGTATCAATTTTGGGTTAAAGATGTAAAATGTTAAGCAGAGTTAATTGATTCTTTTGAGGTATCTTTTTATTCCTTCTTTTTTTCTTTCAGTTTCTTTTTGATTTATATTGTTATTTTTACATTACATTTCTGATGAGAATATGGATTATAGGATTTCACAGTTATCTGCAGTGCATATACTTGAATTGTAAAATGATACTGAGCTCCCAGAAAGCTGCTTTTGTGATGTGATTCCACATGCAACTTGAACCATTGTATTTAACTTTATTCTTATACCTTTTCCTTGTTCCAATATCCTTGATTTTTCAACATTTATTGTTGTCAGAAATGAAAGATGCTGACCCCTGATTCATTTTTAGAGTGAAATATCAGCCAACAAGAAAATGTTTTCACTTTTGCAATGCTTTAATAACTGTATATGCTTCTTGATTAAAGAATGCTTTTTTCATTCAGATGTAGATACTGAGCAAGACAAAAGTTAACTGGCCATCTTGATTGATTGGTGGTAGCAGCAATGATAAAATCTGAAACAGAATCTGTCTCAGTAACAAATGTTATAGCTTCACTAGCAACAGGAAAAATGACTGATTCTATGTCCTTGTTCAACTCATCGTCATCAATCATCATCATCATCATCATTACCATCACTACTATCATTGTCATCGTTGGCAGAGATTCAAGTGTGATATGTTAATGAAGTTGTCACATGACTAAACTACGAATGTAACTAATCTTTTCTACTCTAGGCACAAGGCCCAAAACATTTGAGGAGGGAGCCAGTCAGTTAGATTGACCCCAGTACATAACTGGTACTTAATATATCGACCCTGAAAGGATGAAAGGCAAAGTTGACCTCAGCAGAATTTGAATCATCATCATCATCGTCATCATTATTATCACCGCTGCCATCATTGTTATTGTCATCATCATCCTCATTGTTGCTGCTGCCATGATTGTTATCAACATCATCATCATCATTGTCATCATTGTCATCATCAACATCGCTGTTGTTATTATCATCATCATCATCACCACTGTTATTAATGTTGTCATTGTCATCATCATCATCATCATCATTTTACTGTCCACTTCTCCTTACTGGCATGGGTTGGATAAAACTTCTTGAAGCATTACTCTGTGGTCAGATGTCCTTCCTGACTTGTTTTTCAAGTAACATACTTTACTCCACTGATCTTTGCACATCAAACACCTGGCTGCAGGACATTGTTTACACAAGACAAACAAATGTCTCCTTTGTTTAAGTAGTGTCAATGCGAAAAATGCAAGGAGTCAAACACTCACTCACACACACTTGTACATACACACACACACACACATGTAAATATGCATACATATGTACAAATATACACACACACACACACATATATATATATGTATATATATATACATAAACGATGAGCTTCTGTACAGTTTTCATTTGCCAAATCTTACTCATAGGGCATTGGTTAACCTAAGGCTATACTAAAAGACTTTTAGCCAAAGTGCTCTGCAATGGGACCAAACCCAAAACTAGATGGTTGTTAAATGAATTTCTTGGTGGAATTCTGGTTTAAGCACCCCAAATAACACCTCATAACTTTTTTTATTTCTTGGAATTTTCAGAAAATGCTTGCAAATTTGTGTTCTACACATCAGAATCCACGTGATTATGCAAAAAGGAAAAATAAATTTTTTGTATGTAATTTAAGGGCTATTTAGCTGTTATTTTTAGCACATCTCATGACCACCAGATACCTTCCTCAATTCTTTGTCACTCTGGACATATTGATGTTTTTCAGTATCTTTCTCCCCATAAACACATTTAGTGATCCATTGCTGGTATTTAAGCAAGAAATTCAGACTGTCCATATTTTAAACTCTGATTAAAAAAAAAAAAACAGAAAAAAAAAGAGAAAATAAAAAAAGCAAAAATTCTCTGAAAATTCCAAAAAATAAAAACGTTATGAGGTACTTAAGGCAGGATTCTGCCAAATTCTTAGCTATACAACCTACATCTTTGCTTTGAAAAACAGAAGAAACTACACTTAAAGGATCTAATTTAGTCTTAGAAATGAAAAATATATCTACCAGGGGAATCATTGGAGAACATACTAATTGCCTAAAGAGAAGAGGATGCATCATTTAGAAAAGGAATACTTTGTAGAGATATAATCATTCAAGATTGGTTGTGATCAATTCTTGTGATATATTGTTGCCAATAAAATCAATGGGTGTATTGCAAAAGATGAATGTCAGTTTATTGAAAGTAAGATTCTTTAGAAGCTTCTTGAAACTTAGTACGACTGGTGTTGCATACAGCCATGGGAGGATCATAGGTTCTTCCACAAACTAGAGTATTGTCTCTGTAGGTAAACATATCTATCAGGTTGTTGTTTCTTATGAAGTTATCTTCCTTTTTCTTTTTTATCTTTTTACTTGTATCAGTCACTAGACTGCAGCCATGCTCGGGCACTGTCTTGAAGAATTTTTAGTTGAATGGATTGACACCAGTACTTTTTTTTTAAATCCTGGTAATTATTCTGCTGGTCTCTTTTGTTGAACTGCTAAGTTGCAGGGACATAGGCACACTGACACCAGTTGCCAAACACACACACATGCAAAATGAGCTTCTTTCAGTTTCTGTCAACCAAATTTACTCACAAGGTATAGGTTGGCCCAGGGCTATAATAGAAGACACTTGTCCATGGTGTCATAGTGGGACTGAACCCAGAACCATGTAGTTGGGAAACAAGCTTCTTACTACACAGCCATGCCTGTGTGGTTCATAATTCATTGAGATTGTACAACAGTATTGGTTAGGATAAAATGAAATCTGACAAAAGTGGTAGATTTTACCTCAGGGCTCAAAGGCTGTAAAAGGTTTCTCATATTTTAGAAAATCAATCTGATGATATGAACTCTTTAGATACAGGGATGACAATCTATGCTTGTCACGGTGAATTGCTCAGTTTGTTTATGCTTTCTGACTGGAAATCTGCAGTTTCAACCTTGATAAGTACAATTTTATTTACTTTGTCAAAGTCTTTTTGATAATGTAGCGATTGGTTTGCAGTCAGTCTTGAGATATAGAATCAGTGTTGTTGGAGATAGGAAAGCATCTCTTACGGCAAATACTCTTAAGGCAGGCTAAGTTTTACCAATTTCAATATTCTCTGATATTGCTATAGGAAGTCTCTACCGATATGAATTTTTTCAGACAGATTCATTATAACTGGCACTTTTTTATCTTTTGATAATGAGTTCCTAGGAGTGTGAAATTTTCTATGCAGAAACTAAAGATACAAGTAGATAGAGAAAAATCAACTATGGTCAAGTTCTTGGAAGAATGGTGTATTATTAAACAGTGTTGATTCATTCCAGTTTTATTGATGAAGGCTTCTGAAATGCTAGCATCAGCCAAAGCCTTCCAAATCTTTATCCTCAACTTAAAAGAAACAATTGTTCTTGAGGTGTCAATATCAGAACAGTGTACTGTGGCAAGCATAGATCAGTTGGAATGAATGGTAATTAAAGTATTAAAATGCACTAAAGTAGCCTTGCATGTCTTTCTACAGTGATCCTTTTTGCCAGTTTCTGCACTTAGTTTCATAAGCAGGATAATTCAGTCAAGGATGACTATTGTAATCAAAAGAAAGGCAAAGATGGTAAGTTTTGTAAAGTAGGTTGTGGCCATAATATTTTGAGAAACTTCAGTATATCGAACTCTATTCAGTGACATAATCACTACTGTTGAATATTCACTATTACCGTACAAGTCACTATTCTTCTATGCAGGTATCAAAGTAAGTGCTTGTTTGCAAGCAGTTTTCAATGTTTTCTGACAAGTGTCATCAGATGTGCTGACTTGCTAAAACACTAATAAAGATATTTCTGATTGACTTCTATGTTAAATACAGTGATGTCTTTAATATTACATTCCTTGCCTAAGGCAGCAAGCAGGTAGAATTGTTAGAATGCTGGGCAAAATGCTTAGCAGCATTTTGTTAGTCTTTACATTCTGAGTTCAAATTCCACCAAGGTCAACTTCACTTTTCATCATTTTGAGTACTGGGATTGATGTAATCAACTTACCCCCTCCCCCAAGTTTGCTCGCCTTATGCCAAAATTTGAAACCAATTTTACATTCCTTGCCAAGAATTCATTGGTACCTGAAGTAGTTCAATTAATTCTGAAGCTTGGTGGATGACCACCAGAAAATGACATCCAAAAACTTCTACACACAACTTGATATACAGTGCTTCAAGTGTTTGAATCTCAACATCATAATAGTGTCAGTGATGTGATTGTTAATTGTTGGGGATAGAAAATCAATGCAAGTCAAATTGTTTAATCAATAAAAGGCAATGGATCTGCTAAATATCTTGAAAGCATGGTACCATTGGTGTCAAAGGTGGTAGAGGAAACTGGATTGGCATAAAAGGGTGATTGAAACCATTTCAAGATGCATCTTTTGAAATGGAAAGATTAAACATTAATGAAAATGTTTGTAATTTTTTTAGAATTAACAAATTGGCACTTAATTTCTGGAACAGGTTAAATGTCAACTTCTGTACAAGCTTTGTGTCATTAGCTACATTTGCAAGCTGGCAGAAACGTTAGCATGCTGGGCAAAATGGTACTTTGTCTGTCTTTACATTCTGAGTTCAAATTTCACCCAGGTTGACTTTGCCTTTCATCCTTTCGGGGTCGATAAATTAAGTACCAGTTACATACTGGGGTCGATCTAATTGACTGGCCCCCTCCCCCAAAATTTCGGGCCTTGTGCCTAGAGTAGAAAAGATTAGTTACATTTGTAGTTTAGTCATGTGACAACTTCATTAACATATTACACTTGAATCTCTGCCAAAAAGCTGAGAAGAGATAACTTCATTTAAATATTAGCTAGCTGCAAGTACTGATAAATATACTGCAGAAATATGACATGTTGGCATAAAGGTGATCTAATACCTAGTTGCTAAACTATGAGAAAATACAACAGCAGAAATGGATTTAAACTAGGTCTCACCTATCACTACACCACCAGTAGAAATATTTGTTAATCATCCATGTACCTTCTTTTAATAGTAGACTGTTATATAGTGAAAATCTTGTTAGTAACCACAGTGAAAACAGTCTACCTATCTATCTTTCACACATACACACATGCATGTACACACACACCCTCTCTCTCTCTCAATGAATTTCTATCTCAGCAACAACAACCTGTCATTATAGTGAAAGTCTTTTTAAAGTATGTATTGTGTTAGGTGATCTAATACCTAGTCGCTAAACTGTGAGAAAGTACAATGAATTTATGATTTCAACACCTCATCATCAGAAATAAATTTCTATTGGTAAATGACCTTATTCGTCTTTTTCTTATTATTCATTTGTGTCATGTATAATTTTGTTCAGCTTTCAGTTTTAATTTCTATTCATTTTTCTTGTTTAAAACTATTGTATTCCATATTAATTGGAAAATTTATTCATCAGGACAACTGATCAAGACTAAAGAATATCAGTCCACTGGCTTAAAGTTTGATGCGTTGAACCCCCTCTCCCTCACTAACACCACACTCAATGACAGATTAATCTATAGCTGTCATAGAATATGCTACAGGCTCCACATTTTCAGGGAACCTCATGCTTAAATTCTTTATTATTTCAGTACTAAACTGACTTCAACTTTTATGAATAATTGGGCACTTAAGATTCATCCAAATCTTGAAATACTTCTGGGATCCAATACACTTTAAATTAAACAAATTACAGTAATCAAATTCAATGATGCAGTAAATGAGAATTCTTACTTAATTATTGTTAGATGCTAATTAATAGATTTGCCATTCTGTTTCTCTACTTTGCTGAATTAAACTTATCAGACAATACAACTGAGCTTTATTATTTTCTCATAAAGAGATTAGTTGAATGCATCAGATCGTTTAATGTTTGTGTTCTGTGCTGGCATGGGTTGCATGGTTTGACAGGATCCAATGGGCCCAGGACCACATCATGCTCCAGTGTCTGTTTGGCATGGTTTCTATGACTGGATGCTCTCTGTCCATACCACTTTACAGTGTATATTAGATGTTTTTTCCATGCCACCAGCACTAGTGAGGTTGCCTTGCAGCTTGCAAGGCAAACTTCATGAACCTGAAGCATGGAGGTGGAACTTTATGCACAGAGAATAAGGAGTAGAGAGAAATAAGGTATGAAAGAAAAGGATTAGAGCAAAAAGGGTTTCATGTTGTAGAAGAGTCTGCATGTGTGTGTGTATTGTGGATAGAACTGAAAATTAGTATGCAATGTCAGAGTGGATCTTCCAAGATATATGATGAGTAGGGATGCCAGGAGTGAGCGAGAGGAGTAGGTACTTTCTGATGGTACAGGTCAGTAGAACAGAAATGATGATACAGTAAACAGGGGGTGGGGGTGGAAGAGAGCTGACATTATAATTAAGTCAGAATTTCTAGACAAATATGAAGTATTTTATTGTATAGTTTTTACTTTAACATTTGTCTGTTAAGTAAAACTAAGTCATAAATAAGTTTAAAATTAATATTGTCACATTTTTCAATGTTAGACCCCCCAAAAAATTTAGATTAGGATTGTGTATCTGGAAACAATATTTAATGTATGCATCTTAACAAGGATATATATCAGTGAATTCACACAATGTTATAACATTTATGCTTTGTATTTTTAGATTTGGTTTGAAATGAAATAGAGGAAAGGCCTACCCATTTTAAATTTGCCAAATATGATTGTAGACATGGATAGATGCAGGTGTGTAGCTGTGTGGTCAGTTGTTTGCTTTCCATCCATGTGGTTTTGGGTTCAGTCCCAGTGTGCGACACCTAGAGCATGTCTTTTTCTATAACTACAATTCAATTCAATTCAGTCTTCAGAGTGGTTGTGGTAGATAGAAACTGAAAGAAGCCTATTATATATATGTGTGTGTGCACATATGTATGACAATACAAGGGGCAGCTGAAAAATTCCTGGTTATAAGGGTATTATGAAAGGCCTGGTTGGAGGCCCAACCTTCCGAGTACTTTTACAGGCATTATTTACATTCGATGGATATTTGTCCTCATCTTGTTTGTTGTTAACATAACATTTCGGCTGATATACCCTCCAGCCTTCTTCAGGTGTCTTGGGGAAATTTCGAACCTGGGTTCTCATTCCTAAGGTATTCTTCGATGTTGTTATTATTATTATTATTATTGTTCAGGTCACTGCTTGGAATCAAACTCGGAATCTTGGGATTAGTAGCCCATGCTCTTAACCACTACGCCATATGCCCGTGGGCTCAGTTGTAATGGATTCTCTCATGGACGAGGGCATGTCCTGCCCTTTCCGCTACTCTTTTAGCTTTATATGAATCAACTGGTGTCATTATATTCAAGCCAGGTGGTATTAGCTTCGGATCTCTACATCTATATAAGAAAGATGGTTTGAAAGACGAGCTACGTTTTTGATGGAGTTTCTCTATATGTCTCCATTGAAGTCTAATGTCAGCTCCGTACCGATTAGATAATGCAGTTCTATATTTAAGAGATGAGGAATTATGTACATTATTTATATTCGACGGATATTTGTCCTCATCTTGTTTGTCCTCATTTTGATATCACATGATAGTTGTAAATGAGCGTTACCTCACTTGTGTCCAATCTTCCATAAAAACATATCCAGCCACAGGGCAAATATTTTGGCTGATATACCCTCCAGCCTTCTTCAGGTATCTTGGGGAAATTTCGAACCTGGGTTCTCATTCCTAAGGTATTCTTCGATATTGTTATTATTCTTATTATTATTATTGCTCAGGTCACTGCTTGGAATTGAACTTGGAATCTTGGGGTTAGCAGCCCGCGCTCTTAACCACTATGCCATAGGCCCACAGGGCTTAGAAAAAATGAAGGACTGCTGCAATAAGTATGTGAATCTGAGAGGGGAATATGTTGAATAAAATCATAATTAACTGATCCTCCTGTGTTTTCTTTTACTCAAAGCCAAGAACTTTTCAGCACCCTCTCGTATGTCTGTGCAAATGTGCCTCCTCACTTTGATATCACATGATAGTCGTAAATGAGTGTTACCTCACTTGTGTCCAATCTTCCATAAAAACATATCCAGCCACAGGACAAATATAATTTGCTTGGAAACAAGAATTGGTGACAGGAAGGGCATCTGGATATAGAAAATTTGTGTCGATGAATTCTATCTGACCAATGCAAGTATGGAAAGGGGGGGGACGTTAAAATGATGATGGTGGCATAATTTACTATGTTTAAACCACTGTACATCAAGGTTAAACTTTAAAATGTTTTAACCTTTTCATGTTCAGATTACTTTGTTAAATGTAAAGCTTTTTTGTTCAAATTATTTTGAATCAATCATACATTATCTTAAGTTTTGAGGTTTTGATGATGTGATTGTTAATTTTTTAGAATGTCAATGTAGTTATGTGTGGGAGACTAGATTTGGCCAGTTTGAATGTAAAACATTGAATATTTGGGCCTAATATTGCCAGTTTAAACTGGCTTAAACACATCTAAAGGCTTAAACACACGAACTTTTAGCTAAATATCAAGCTTTAGGTAAAGCAATACATAATGAAATCTTTATTTTCATTACCCCATCTGTAGTTTGCAGATTCATATATATTGGTTCTTGAAATAAAGAGCTTGTATCCATAAAAATAATTATAATTCAATAAAATGGCAAGGCTTTTAATTTAGGGCTCCATTTTTAACTTCAGGTCCCCTGTTATAGATACAACTCTCCTTATTGTCAACATATGAGGGTGGGACTGAAAGTTCATAGGCTGACTATGAAGGAGCAATAGTAGAACAAGCCTTAATCTTGGAAGCATTTATTTCAGCCCCCATTATTAATAACTGCATTGTTTCTTTCCAAGTACACTGATATCTGACTGTTCAAAGACTTCAAAAGTAACTGGTAGTGACGTTTCTTGAAAATGGACAAAATTTGGCATTGTGGTGTTATCAAGTACATGCAGAAAAAGAGTTTAGCCTCCAAGGACATTCATACTGACATGGTTGCTACATTAGGGGATGATGTTCCAGCTTTATCAAATGGACAGCTAAATTTAGGAGAGGAAGGGAGAGTCTTAAAGATGACCCATGACATGGATGTCCTGCAACTGCTACTCTGAGGAATACATTGATCATATTCACCACATGTTGATGCATGACAAGCAATTGACTATCAATCAAATAGCCAATGCTATTAGCATATCCTGTGAGGGAGTTGAGAATATTCTGCACTTGGTATGATGAAGGTTTCTTCTCAGTGGCTGCTACATCTTCTGAGACTTGATCAAAAGCGCACCAAGCTGATCACATCACAGGGAAATCTGATATTGTTTGAAACAGATCTAGCAGTTTTCTTTGAACATCTAACCCAGGATGATTGTTGGCATTGTTACTTTGAACCAGTGACAAAGAGACAATCCATGCAGTGGAAACACTCATCCTTACCTGCTCCAAACAAAGCTAAGGTCATTTCATCTGCAGGGAAGCAGATGGCCTGTTTTTTGGGATGCAAAAGGCATTGTGTTTAACATCGATCTTCAAAAGGGCCACACTATCAATGGAAAGTGTTATGCCAATTGCTGAGGCAGTTATGAAAGGCTATAAGATCAAACACCCAGGAAAACTGGTGAAAGGGGGTCTTGTTTCATCAGACCAATGCTCCAGTACACAAGTCCTTGTCTTCAATGACAGCTGTGCATGACTGTGACTTTGAACTGGTTGATCACCCTCCCTATTCTCCTAATTTGGCCCCATCTGACTATCATTTGTTACCCAAAATGAAAAAACATTTGGCTGGGAACCCAGCATAATATGTACCAATTGTACAAATGATACATATAAGGATTTACAGGATGCCTAAGATCAATAAACAACTGTTTAATTTTGTGTGAACTGCTATACAAACCAGTTGAAGAATCTGGAATATTTACATATTCTTTCAGAGTAACCTGCTCACTTAAGATAAGTGAAGGTCCTTCTAAGTTAATTAGCCAAGATTGATTTGATCCTGATTGTATTACTGAGGCCCATTTCTTTGCATTATTTTAGCTTTCAAGTTGAAGCCATCCCACTGGTTAGGTGAGCAGGCCATTTATCACCTCTTCAGTTTAGCTAGCTTCCAAATGAATCACATGAAATACACACACACAGAGAAAAATCTGCCTTTTATAGATAAGATTATGGATCAAATTTTTGTGTTTTATATTTTTATAACCCGTTTGAATGTAAATAGTGTTGAAAAATATAAATCCGACATACGACCAGATCAACTTACAACCTGTCAGTCGGTCGTAAGTCAAGGAGAAGGTATATATATATAGAGAGAGAGAAGGCACATGGCTCAGTGGTTAGACCGTCGAGCTTACGATCATGAGGTTGTGAGTTTGAATCGCGGACTGGGCTGTGTTCTTCAGCAAGACACTTTATTTCACATTGCTCCAGTTCACTCAGCTGTAGAAACGAGTTGCGACGTCACAGGTGCCAAGCTGTATCGGCCTTTGCCTTTCCCTTGGATAACACTGGTGGCGTGGAGAGGGGAGGCCGGTATGTATGGGCGACTGCTGGTCTTCCATAAACAACCTTGCTCTGACTTGTGCCTGGGAAGATAACTTTCTAGGTGCAATCCCACGATCAGTCATGACCGAAGGGGGTCTCAGCAGCATATATATACATATATATATATACACACACACACAGGATGTGTAAGGTATTTGAGGACATACTTTTTCCGGGTCATTGCTGCATTTTTTACTAACTCTGTATAATCTTTGTTTCAGAAAATAATAATGCTAGACCTTCAGCTTACTCAAGAAATGAAGAGGTATGCTGTTATTGTGGTTATAAAGGCTGAACATAGCAATTTAGAAATATCTCAATTTTTAAAAGTTGCCAGATCTTTCATCTACAAGTTTGTAAGGAGCTAGAGACTGAAGATGGAAACGTATCACCAGTATCAAAGCATAAAAAGCATTCTAAATGCTCTGAAATCATCAGAACATCTGAATTTATTCAGCAACTTCAACAGACCGTTGATTACAATCCCAGAAAGTCCATGAGGTCAATTGCAAAAGATCTCCATGTGTCAGAAGGAACAGTCAAAAATGTTGTCCATGAAGACATCAGATATAAGTCTGATATGATGAGTAAAGGTCAATTTGTCGGAAAAAGTGAAAGAAAATCACATCTGATCTAAATAGCTCTCAAACAAACTGAGAAATCCAGCAGAAGAAGATCTGATTTGGTTTTTCTCAAACAAGAAAAACTTCAACCAAGATCAAAAAGTTAACAGAAGAAATGACAGATGGTTATATGCAGACCCTTCTGAAGTTCCAAGTGTTATCTATACAAAATTTCCTGCAACTGTCATGGTTTTAGGGCTTGTTAGCAATGAAGGACATGTGTCGCCTCTTACTTCTTTTCCCAAGGCCTTAGAGTTAACTCTGCCACCTACATTACGGTTCTGGAAATAATTGTTAAGCCCTAGATAGACAGTGTATGCAATGGAAGGCCCTATATGTTTCAGTAAGACTCTGTATTATCTACACATGGCTCTAGTAACACAGGAATGGATGGCTGAAAATTTTCGTGATCACATAACCTCTAACATTTGACCTCCTAATTCTCCAGATCTCAATCCATTGGACTATTACATATGGTGTGTTGTTGAGAGAGAGGTCAATGAAGATGCCCATAACACCAAAGATACTTTGAAAGCTGCCATAGTCAGAATAATGTCCAAAATAAACCAGGACCATTTGATTCGAGCATGTAGATGATTTAGATGTCATATAGAAGCAGTTGTTGAAGGTGAAGGTGGCTTTATTGAATAACATTATAGAAAAGGTTTACTTTTATCTTTATAGCATTTTTTGATAAAGTTATTATCTGTTATTATAAATGTTTCATTATAAACATAAATCTGTCCTTACGCACCCTGTATATATATATATATATATATATACGTGTGCAACTCATCTAAGAGACCATAAGTCAGGGAAAAGATGCACTCGTATATCTGTCAGTAGAGTAGGTATATATGTATAGTATTAAATATCCATCTTGGCTGATCTTACCAATTGGTTTCACATACAGAATACAGTGGAGTGTTTGGTAGGTAACAAACTGATTATATAACTTTACGCTCATCAGAGTTAGCCGATATGGAAGGGAATATCGCGACTGCTCTCTATTGTTGGAGGTGGATTAGCACAACTGTTTAGTGGCTGCTGTGAAAAAGGTGGTGGAACAAAAAGGGGTCAGGGGATTAGATTAGGAGTTATGTCCCTTGGCTGGATATGCTGTGAAGCTGGCAAGAGTTATCTTAAAGTGGGAAAAGTGTGTATTATTAATGTGTTGCTCCTGTGGGGATAGGGTGTGTGGTATGTGTAGCAGTGTTGCAAAAATAATTTTTTCTGGGGTTGTAGGTATGTATAGCTGTGTTCATTGGTCTGTTTTCTTGTGCTTTGGTCAAACTCTTTCTGCCAGGCTCAAGGGCATTGGTGGAAGGCCATTTGTGGAAGGTCAAGGTGGGGCACCTGTGGTTGCAGTCATAGAGGAGCACGCAGGTACGATAGAATGTACTTCCTTTTATGAGAGCAAAGATTAAACACTTCACACCTACTATTCAGGTAAACATCCAGGCATTGGGTACCTTTTTGTGCATTCTATCGTACTTTTTTGTACATTCTATCATTCTTGAGTGCCCCACCATGACTGCAACCACAGATCCCCCACCTTGACCTTCCGTAAATGAACTTCCATGAATGCCCTTGAGCCTGGCAAAAAGAGTTTGACCAAAGCACACACCAAGGCACCCATGTACATACACGCACACACCCCTATAAGGCGAACACTCTACAGAATAAACTGTCTAACACCACCCCCACACACATTACACCCTACACGTTAACATAACCGCCCAACCACGACTTTATCCTTTAGAGAAAGAAAACAGACCAACAAATACAGCTATATATGCCTACACCCCCAGAAAAAATTATACATGTGACAGCTTCACAGTATACCCAATCAAGGACATAACTCCTAATCTAATCCCCTGGCCCCTTTTTGTTCCACCACCTTTTTCACAGCAGCTGCTGACCGGTTGTGCTAATCCACCTCCGACAATAGAGAGTAGTCACCATATTCCCTTCCATATCAGCTAACTCTGAGGGGCATAAAGTTATATAATGAGTTTGTTACCTAACACTGCATTGTATTCTTTATGTGAAACCAACAGGTAAGACCAGCCGTGATGGATATTTAATACTATACATTTCAGATTTGTGAGTGGATTTGGTAGACAGAAACTGAAAGAAGCCCGTCATATATATATATATATGTATGTATGTGTGTGTACATGTTTGTGTGTCTGTGCTTGTGCCCCCAACACTGCTTGACAACTGATGGAATAAGTACTGGGCCCTGGGGTAGATTTGCTTGACTGGGGGCGGTGCTCCAGCGTGGCCACAATCAAATGACTGAAACAAGTAAAAGAGTATATATATATATATATATATATACACGTATGCATGTATGTATATGTGTATGTATATTTTTTCAATGTTTACAAATAACATGGAAAAAAAAAATAAACAGTTACCTAGCTTGCTTACCAACTACATGGTACCGGGTTCAGTCCCACTGCATGGCACTTTGGGCAAGTGTCTTCTACTATAGCCTAGGGCCAACCAAAGCCTTGTGAGTGGATTTGGTAGACGGAAACTGAAAGAAGCCTGTCGTATATATGTATATATATATGTATGTGTGTTTATGTGTCTGTGTTTGTCCCCCCCACCATTGCTTGACAACTGATGCTGGTGTGTTTATGTCCCCGTAACTTAGCGGTTTGGCAAAGAGACTGATAGAATAAGTACTGGGGTCGATTTTCTCGACTAAAGGCGGTGCTCCAGCATGGCCGCAGTCAAATGACTGAAACAAGTAAAAGAGAGAGTAAGAGGTAGCAGAAATACACATAAGTACCAAGAATGTAACAGCGTACTTATAAAGGTAGAATTTTGGTAAAGTGTTTTTGTATAACATAGATAAATAAATAGATGGAGTTAAACACAGGTGTTATTCAAATCTTTATACTTCTGACATATGTTTCAAAGAAAACATTGGTATTATTCCAGAAGGAATAAAATGATGTAAAACAATGCAATCTTCTCATCAGGGGAAAAAAGAGAAACAAAACGCATCAATAAGACATTTTAATGAATACGATTACTGCATATATGATGAAGGGAACGCTGATAAGTTATTTTTTAAAAAGACCGTTAATAGATATAATGTCAAAGGTAATTTATAGAAAGAGGAAGAAAGAAATTAGCAGAAAACTAAAAGTGGAGAAATATAGTGCGATAGGTGAATAGGAATAAAGATTAAAGGCATGGAATTAGATATATCTAGTGGAAGTGCAATGTTAAAGATCGAATTTTATAGACTGGTATAAATCACTTATAGGAACTAAAGGTATGTTTTTGCCAATGTTTGCAACGATAAATGCGTTCTTTAAACATGCTTACAAGAGGATTCTCTGAAAACAGGATGAAATATAGTTCATCGTTACAGAGCGAACAAAAAGATTTACCTTTATCATAAGGAAAGGACATAGATAGAATATTCCATTCCAAATCAAACTGTTTATGTTCTTTTAGAGACTAAATTAATTTACTAAGGAACATGATGAACAATTTTATTGGCATAATGACCATCCATAATGACAAGCCCATTTTAACAGTTTCACTTCAAGAATCTTGCAAAAGAAATGCAATATATCAATACATGCATAATAGTTCGAGTTTTGTGCTCAACTGCAGTTTCATTGTGATAAACATAACTAAATTTATAATGTCATAATTGTGATAATTGACCAAATTATGTAAATTTCACATTTAGTAATGTTTATCTTAATGAATCAGTCGTCGAACAAAGTATGAACTTTGTGTTATACATTGGAGTCGAATGACCTGTTATTAATTGATCTATTAATTGCCGTCTGAGGCTTATACATATAGATAGATAGATATTACACAAATACGTATATACATTCATAATGTAAGAAAGATGCAAAAGCAACATTTATATATATATAAACAGGATTTATATTTAAATGAAAACACAAATTCAATAAACACTCACTCTTTTACTTGTTTCAGTCATTTGACTGCGGCCATGCTGGAGAACCGCCTTTAGTTGAGCAAATCAACTCCACAGCTTATTCTTTGGAAGCCTAACACTTATTCTATCGGCTCTTTTGCCGAACCGTTAAGTTACGCGGACGTAAACACACCAGCATCGGTTGTCAAGCGATGTTGGGCGACAAACACAGACACACAACAAAGACATATATATACAGCTTCCATCTACCAAATCCACTCACAATGCTTTGGTCGGCCCGTGGCTATAGTAGAAGACATTTGCCCAAGGTGCTACACAGAGGGATTGAACCAGGGACCTTGCGGTTGGTAAGCAAGCTACTTACCACACAGCCACTCCTGCACCTATATAAGAAAAATATTTCTTAAAAATATACTCATAAAATAACAGAAAAACGTTCACGTTTCTGGATTTGTAAAAGAGAAAACATGTATATATATATATATATATATATATAATTCATTTAAATAAAATTTCTAAAAATTTTTTGCTACCCTATAATTTATGTGTGTGTGTGTGTGTGTGTGTGTGAATACAAGTGTGTAAATGTGAAAAGATTGTGAATGAAGAAAATAAGGTCAGGAGAGAGAGAGTTCAACAGGCCAGAGAAAAGAGAGACAGACAGACAGGTATATATATATAGAGAGAAAGAGTAAAAGAGAAAGAGAAGAGAACGAAAAGGTGGTATGCAGAAAAAGTGAGAACATAAATAAAAATTACAAGTTTCGACCTAGTTCTGACTGTAGAAATAGCTGTGGTGGAGGAAGAGGTGGTGGCAGTCGCCGACAATGGAACGAATAAATAATCAAATCAACAAATAATTGAAAATGAATAAAAAGAAAACAGCACAACAATAACAAGTAAACAAGGATAATGATAAAAGCAAACACAACTGACGAGTCAACCAGCCAGCCAGCCAGCTACATTTTATTGCACTTATGACGTTTTCCAGTTGCTAGTCACGTGGTCTATTGTCGAAGGCTTTCACCACATTCTTATTTACTCTTACCGCTACCCCCCACTGCTGCTGCTGTTACCGATTGTTATACTACTACGACTATTATTGTCTTTTTCTTCTTCTTCTTCTTACTACTACTACTACTACTACTATTACTGTCCTCCTCTTCCTTTATTGTTACTATTGTAATTTTCATCGTCGGTATCGTCATCACCGTCATCATCACCATCATCATCATCATCTTCACCAGCATCACGGTGATAAACACGGAACGTAAAGACGGGGACCCCAAACATAATATACTCACCATCACGCAAAGCAGCCAGATAGAAGATAAGAGGTGTTGTTAGGGAGAGCAAGAAAGAAAGAAAAAAAAAAGAGAATCGGAGACCTAACGATCAACCTGGGACTTGGATCTTTATTAACCCTCGGTGAACATTACTATAAGACGTGTGAAAACACGATTTTACTTATTTTTATTTTCCGCTTTTCCGAGATATATATATATATATAAACACAATGTATAAATATATACATATATGTAATATAATCTATAAATATTATACATATATCATGTTTATGTGTATATAAATGTACTTATGTATACACAGTGTTCATATGTATATATAGTGTGTGTGTGTGTATATATATATATATATATATATATATATATATATATATATATATAT
>NC_068991.1:39070000-39075454 GCF_001194135.2 Octopus bimaculoides | reverse complement strand
TCAAGAGAAAAACCTTTTTTCAAAAATCAATTTGAGAGGTATATATAGAGAAAAATACTGCGATTACAATTGTGAATTTTTTTTTTTTTTAAATTTCAATGCTGATTGTATATAATAGTTTCCACTTTCAAATTTTGTTCATAAACCGCAAAAATGTTCCAGACAAGCTGGCGAAGTTGTTAGAGCGTCGGCCTTGCGGATTTTTGTTCCAACTCTTGTGTTCTGAGTTCAAATCTCGCCGACGTCAAAACTTTGGCTTTCACCTCTGATAAAATATAGCACCAGTCAATATGATCGATGGTAGCAACAAATCCCTTCCCCTCAAAATTGCTGCCCTCATGCCATTATTATATTCTGAGAATGGTCGGAAAACATTTTGCCATTTAATAAATAAAGAATTCAAGAAAAATACTGCCTCTTACCGGCTCTCATCCCTTTCCCCACCCTAATCACGGTGAATTATATTTACATGTAGAAAATTACTGTCGCTTCTACTTATGAATGTATTGGCAGACAAATCAATGTATATACACAAATGTTATATATATGTGTAATACACACACACGTGTGCGTGTACTATATATATATATATATATATATATAGTACACGCACACGTGTGTATATTACATATATGTGCATTTATGTATACATATCTATAATCATAGAACGGGTGCTCATAAACTCACATATTAAACATGTCTATATAAATAAAAGTTTAAGGCTCCAAATTAGTATTTAACAAGAATTACATGAAATTTCAGCGCAGTTTTACCATTTTGAATGTCTCACAGCTGTTTACTATTAAATAAATAAATAGCGACAATAAATTTCTATGATCCTGTATTGATTACAAGCTGTAGCGATTCTACTTCCATTGCTTAATCACTCACTCAAGGGAACAAAAAGGCATCACTAGCACAAAAGGAATGTAGTTTAAACTGACATTTGGCTGGGTTTAAATTGTTAGTAGGGGTATCTACTAAGTGCTGTTGCTACTAGATAATGAACTGTACTGGAAGATATGTGTAGGTAACATTATATAGTTATAAAACACACATCAAAAAATTCTTTATTAACAATAAACACCTTTTGCTAGTATATGTGACGGTCAGATAAATTCAGAAAGCAATCAATAAAATCCAATCCTGGTAATAATTCAGCCATTTTAGCTCCATAATTTGTATAATTATTGCTTGTAAAGGAAAGAAGACTGATTATTCGCTCAGTGGTGAACAGAATTTTTTTCGTTTTCATTTACCGTAATCTCTTTAATTTACTCAATGAATACAAAGTGTTTTAAATCATAACTTATGAAATCCTAACTTGGAGAATGAAATAGAGAAAATAATAAGTACAATTTGATTTTCTGATTTGAAAATACATTAAATATATCGGTTTAGATTTATTTTTGATGACTGTACATATTAAGAACAAAGCTATTGTCATAAGCAATAAAATTTAGGAGGTAAATTTTGAAAATTGTCTGCAAATTGATTTGTGACATATAAAATGTTTCTACTTCGTAATGTCCAAACATGACCCGTGTGTAGACAATTAAAAAATTAATACTTGTATATAATAAAGAAATCTGTGTACATTGATGTATAAAATCTGGTGTGTGTATATACCCATACAGAGATTTTTTCCCGAACAATTCTTAGTTTGCAGATTTTTATTCTGAAAAATTCGTTAAAGGTTAAAGTTTAAATTTATGCATGACGGATCTGTAATATCGTATAGAACTAGTCAGCACATAAGGGGAAGAAAAAGTCGATTATATCGAACTCAGTGGATTACAGTATCATTTTTATCAATTCCCAAAAGGACGAAAGGCGAAGGCGATATGACTGGATTCGAAATATAATAATAGTGTTTGTGCCTGTGTTTAGATTAATTTTTTTTTATCGAAATAGGTTTATATATGAAGAGGAGAGATGGGATATATATGTATATGTATCAAAGGTTAAAAATAAAATATAAATCAGTTTTTAGTATGACGGGACTCTAAAGGTTATGAATACTCGTTAAGTGTTTATATTAGTTCAGTAACTTCGCCTAACTCTTCGGCACTTTTTGTCTTTTCACTTCAGTTCCTGCATCTCTTTCGTCTTCCTTCTTTTGAAAGTTTATATATATATGTATGTTTGTATATATGTGTGTGTGTGTATATATATACACACACTTTTTCTTGGTAATAAATTTGAGTTTATTTATTTCTTTATTTTGCCAACCGTCTTTCTCTCTCTCTCTCTCTGTATCACGTTACTGTTACCTTTTTTTCCTTTTTACGTCAACTTTCTGTTTCCGTTTAGGTAGCATTGACCCGGAAGTCACACCAAAGCCTCGTTTTCAGTGCGGATGTGAGGCGGATGAAGTGAGGGAGACAGATAAAAACAGAAACAGGGAACGACATAAAGTGATATAGAAATAGAAGACATGGACTATGAAAGAGAAAGGAGTTAGAAAGTAATGTGAGAGAGGCGGAAGCTGTTGCACGGCAGCACTACAGTAGCGCACCACCACCGTTACACTGGGTTAACTCCATCCGACCAACGCAAGCCATACATACACACAATATATATATATATATATTTCCGTCCACCCCAATTTAGCTGCGGAATTTTTTTTTTTCTAGAAACAAAATTAATAATAATAATTTTTGATGGAAGAATCGAGCAGCAGTGAACCGCCTAGATGCCCTTGTGGATTTTGGGGGTAAGACACCATTGCTTTGTTCTGTCATGGTTTTGTGTTTATTTCATTTATTTTCTGTTTCTTTTTTTATATTTAGTTATATTTTTCTTTCGTTCCATGTTTCACGTTATTATTCTTCTAGTTTCTGTAAGTTAACCTAATTAGAGCGATCAAGAAGGGAGGAGCTGATACGAACGATCAGTAGGGGATATTTTATATATACGTATATGTGTGACAGTGATATATATATATATATATATACACACACATACATAAGCGAAAAAGGGTGGACCTCTGTCTCCCCCCCACCATCTCTCACATGTTTAATTTTGCTGTTTTTATCTTTCTTGGATTCGCTCTTTAGTGTCGGGTTGTCTCTTCCTCCTTCTCACTCCTCTATCAATAACAAGACATTTTAATTTCCGCAATAAAGTTTCTATTGTGTGTGTATGTGACTGAGACATGTCCTATTTTTCTTTTCTTGTATTTTAAATAAGAAAAGCAAAACAAAGCAAGGTATTCACCTTACTCGCCTTATATTTGCCATGCTAGCTGCTCCTGATGGCCTCTTATGTCACTCTTCCTTTATGGATGCTAATAATATTTTACTCATAATGAATTAAAATGTCTTTCTTCTAAAGACGAAATCGTTTATATAATAGACATGGCTATATAGATCTGTGGTGGGAGGATATTTACATATGGGGGGGGTGTCTTTCAGACCATTGAGCCGATGAGTGAATGTCTTCTGTGCATTTGCCCTGATTTAAGAGGAAGATCTATGGTTGGTTTATATTGGAACTGAACTAATTATTCCAATATCTAACCATTTTGTTGTTTGGGAACTTCTTTATAGAATAGAAACTGGGTGGTATATCACATTGAAAGATGTCAAAGACGATTGTGTGGTTTAATTTTGGTTGCCAAAGAGAACGAAGTTACACAAAAACATACTTAGCTCTGTGACACTGAATCCTCACAAATGTAATTTCTAAAGAAATTTATTTGTGTGAGTTCGTCCGTACATCTGAGTGAACCACACCTAAAATGATTTGTCGTCACCTGTTGGAGATGGGCATTGAAAATGTAGGATAAATAGAAAATATACAACTAAAAATAAAAACGCTAGATTTAAACAGTGGAGGCCATATACATATTTATGATAAATATATATGTGTATACACATTAATAATCGTGTCTTTATAACCACAATAGTAAAATATATATGAGTCAGTTATATATGTATGGAAGGTCTGTGTATATATATATATATATATATATATATATATATATATATATTATAGTGAAATAGGAGTGTATTGCTTACATATGCAATTTGTATATAAGAATTTTTGCTGTCTCTGTCTTGTAGATACCCCAAATTTATGGTGGATATGTGTACGACATTGACTTTTGTGCTTTTTTTAAGGGTTTTTGAAACCAAACTCTGGTAGTTGCTATTTAATGATCTAATGAAAGGGTTACAAAAAAAGAACTTCGAGGTGAAAATATTGAGCCGTTATTTTCATGTTGAAGTCGTGTAGTGATACAAGTGTTTAGAAATAGAAAAAAGTAAATTCTCCCGTGTCGAAGAGGGTTAGGGTATTGGTAGTGACAAAGGAAGAGAGAAAATGTGCGATGTATTGGAGAATACATTGATTTGGTAGACATTATTGTCTAGTTTTTAAAGCATTTTATTCCTTTTCATTGTTAATAGTTATGGTCAGCTGAGTGTCATATACTTGGATTATCTTGCAGTTATTCAGTTTTCTGATTCCCTGATAGACACATGAAAGACAATGACCCGTGTATCTTGAAAAATAATTTTAATAGTTGTATGCTAATTAGTGTAATGAGGGATATAATTGTTGTGTTTCCCTCGGATGACACACGGAACGTCAGACGAATTACATATCTAACAGTCCATATAACAATAATAATTCAAAATTCTTTGTATAAGGAAAACAATTTCATACACATGCGTGTGTGTATGTGTGCGTGCGAGAGAAAGAAATAAACAATCGAAGGGGGGGAAATCCAAATCTGTTAAGGAATAGAAATTAAACTCACGAAAACAAGACATTATTATTAAGTGGCGTGCTAGCAGAATCGTTAGCATTCTAGGCAAAATGCTTAGTGGTATTTCGTTTGTCTTTACGTTCTGAGTTCAAATTCCGTCGAGGTAGACTTTGCCTTTCATCCTTTCGGGGTTGATAAAAATACGTACCAGTTGAACACTGGAGTCGATATAATCGACGTACCCCTTCCCCCGAACTTGCTGGCCTTGTGCCAAAATTTGAAACCATTATATTATAACCATGCATGGCAAATGTCTGGTCTTAGAAAACAGCAAAATAAGCAATTGTAAATTGTGCAATGGTTATGAAAATGCAAACGACCAGAACTTTTTGGATACTGTGAGCATGAAATGAATATGGGATAACAACAAAATTATTCAGCAATAGCTATAGTGTTACATATTTTTAAATGATAATGAAAAGTTCTTCAGGATCCTTGATTATTATGGATTTGGGAAGCCTGCAGTTAATGTGGTGACTATTCTGGCTGACTCCTTTTTTGGAGGAAATTTATTTAGGGTTAAACCAAGCAGGTCGTCAGGTTTTGGTCAGTATACCAAACCGCAGATATCTGTGGGTAATACACACACACAGATGTACACAAATATATATGCCGTGTGTGTGTATATTATATATATATGTGTGTATATTATATATATATATATATATATATATATATAT
>NC_068991.1:39066064-39069938 GCF_001194135.2 Octopus bimaculoides | reverse complement strand
ATGTTTATCAAATTCTATCTCGCAATGAGTAGTTGGATTCCAATATTCTTGGATATACCTTAGATGTCTGATACAATCAGAAAATCATTCCAACATTTTTTCTCTAAAGATTCTACAAAATTTTATCTCGTTTTTGATGCAATTATGTTAGCCTTTCTCTATCCTAACAGTAAATTTTAAGATAAATGGAGTGGCTCTCACTAGTTTTTATATACTTTTTGAAAAATACTAGTTCATACTACTGTTTCTCTCCCCCCAACCAACCTGTTTTTCCTCCCTACTAACACACAGTAGGTGGATGGAAGTTTTAATCTCGACTCCTATTCCAGTCTTTGGACATTGTAGTCTCTAGTTAAACTTGTGATTCAACACTACAATGACTCCATCCTTCTAACCATCCTTAAATATGATAGTTAACTGCTTGGATGTACCCAACCAAACGTTTCGTTTAGTAGCATTGACAGCTAGGCCAGTTGATATTGTCTTTCATAGAACTTGGTGATTCTGTGGGAAAAGTCATTTACCTGACCTTCTTTGATGCCATTGTCTTACATTCACAACTAATCTTCTATGGAATGCACACACACACACACACACACACACATGTGTGTGTATTGACTACAGAATATTTGAAAATCTTGAATACAGCTAGGTGATGGAGACGGTGATGATCCTTTTTGAAAGGTAAAAAAACCCAAGATTTATGAGTGAGGGATGAATAGCATTAGTAAAGAAACAAAAGTAAACCAGGTCGTAGATTCCCCTTCCCCAGAAGCTCGCCTCTCTATTGTGGTAGTAGCAGCAGTAGTAGAAAATGAATAATAGTAATAAGTATACTATAGATGTCACAGTCGCAATCACTTCTATAGGTTTGTGATCTCTGTGCTTGTGTGGAGATGCACTTAATTCAACAGATAGGGACTTAGTTTCGATTCTTGGCTGGGAACCGTTTCCTCTTTCGACTGACGTCGCTAATGTTCCTGTGAAATGTAATGTACAAGCATTATAGAAACGCCTATAAGAACTGATTGACTTTTACGTGTGACAGAAATGGTCATTAGTGTTTCTCCTCTATACTGTTGCTGCACTAATTAGTATTATGAGAGACAAGTCCTTATTAGTTATTTCAGCTACCCCCACTACTACTACTGCTAGTAGTATTGCTATTCTTTGCTATCATTGTCTGCTGATATTAACCTCTCGTTCATGCTTTCAAATAATTTTTCTCCTTTCTTTGACCACAAGAACGCACTTCCAGTATTTCTAATTTCTTTAATTGTAGACTTAGTTTTTTTTTTAAATATTATAATAAATTACATTGATAATATAGTGAAATAAATATATTACTCGATAATTGGTTTGATTTTTTTTTTTTAGTGTTTTTGTTTACATTTTTATTCTTAAAATACTTATAAGGATCATAGACAAACGACATTATACAATATTTTTCAGGTCTCCCAAAACCCTTGGGCTCTGCTCAAAGTGTTACAAGGGTAAGTACATATGCACACTGTCATTGTGATAAGTATTATGCAGTAGATTTCATGTGTATATATCTGTATATTATGAATGTTAAATATATGTAATATCTATCAATTTATATTATATATATATATATATATATATACTAGATATATATACATATTATGTACATTATATATTGTGTATATAGTGTATACATTCGCTTTTGTGTATACATATACATTGTATATATTAAAATTCATATTTATATCATATACATACACACATACATATTGTACATATGTTGTATAATATACGTAACGTATTTTATATAATATACCTTACATATCGTATGTATAGTATATGTACCTTGTGTGTGATATGTACCATATGCCTTAACTAAGGTGTATACCTTTTGGTATATATACTCTTATGCATTTTATACGTTATATTATGTATGTATGTGTGTATGTATTTGTTATATACATTATATACTGCATATGTATATGTTACATATTGTGTACATGTATAATGTCATGGTATATACCCACACTGTGTTTTCTGTATATGCATATTATGTTTTACATATGTTATATGTATTATGTAATGTACATGATATATTCTACTGTATATCATGTACTACATATATACACTTAACATCTTGCTGCCACCACAAACTTCATCCACTTTCCCCTCCAACAGATATTCGCAATTGACCTTGCCACCACCCATGTTCACCACTCACTGCATCTCCTATCTATCTAATACTCAGATGAACTTAGCTTAGCCACCCATGCCACTTCCCTTTGTTCATATGCACAGATACACCCTTACCCCCACCCTCCTTTTACAATTGGGGTACCCCCTGTATCTTCCCTGCAAGACACCTGTTCCTGTCCCCCTCCTCCTTCGTACTTTAACACCTCATCGCCTGGCATAAAGCCACCTCAATACTACACCCCACTCAAAAGTTACTTGATCAACTCACTAATGCTGATACCATGTAAAATGCACCCAGTGTACCCTGCAAAGTGGATGACGTTAGGAAGGGCATTCAGCTGTAGAAACAATGCCAAAGCAGATATTGGAGATTTTTCACAATATATATTATACAAACACACACACACAATCTGTTGATTGTGTGTGTAAATATATGCATGTATATATGTATGCGTATTTTTGTTTGGGTATGTGTGTGTGTGTGCATATATGTGCATACGTATGTACGTGTGTGTGTGTGTGTGTGTGTATACAAGAATATTTACTGTGTGTGAGTGTGTGTTGTATCTAAATATATTTGTGCAATGTCTATGTATGTACTTAGTATATTGTATATGTATCTTACATATGTATGTTATAAGCATGTCTTACACACACACACACACACATGTGTGTATATGTATGTATATATATATATATATATATATATATATATATATATATATGGGTGTGTGTAGATTTTATATAAATTGTATTGTTTCAACATCTGCTTTTATATGATTGCATGGGTTGAATGGAATTCATTGAAGTAGATATTCTACGATTGGATGCCCTTTCTGTCACCAATCCTCACCTGTTTTCATGTAAGGTACACTATGGCCGGACATGTTTCCATACAAGCTTGGAAATAGACACCTTTTGTGTGACTGATACTCATTTATAACTATCGCACAATATCCTGAAAAAGAGAAATGCACGTGCATGCACACAATGCACTATCCGCTTCCGTCTACCAAATCCACTCACAAAGATTAATACACTCTGGCCTATAGGAGGCACTTACACAGGTGCCAAAACAATGTGGTTGTGAAACAAACTTCTTAACCACATACCACACCTGTGCCTGTAATAGTGCATAAGTTTTATATTGTGTATATATATTATGCATACTATTAATAGTGAGCATCCAATATATGATGTATATACAACCTATACATTATGAACCCTCTCTCTCTTTCTCTCTCTCAAAAACGTTTACATTACTTTATATGTGTATATATATATATATATATATATATATATATATATGTGTAGGTGCAGGAGTGGCTGTGTGGTAAGTACCTTGCTTACCAACCAACTGCATGACACCCTGGGCAAGTGTCTTCTACTGTAGCCTCGGGCTGGCCAAAGCCTTGTGAGTGGATTTGGTAGACGGAAACTGAAAGAAGCCTGTCTGATATATGTATCTATATATATGTTTGTGTGTCTGTGTTTACGCCCGTGTAACTTAGCAGTTTGGCAAAAGAGACTGATAGAATAATTACTAGGCTTACAAAGAATAAGTCCTGGGGTTGATTTACTCGACTAAAGGTAGTGCTCCAGCATAGCTGCAGTCAAATAACTGAAACAAGTAAAAGTATATGTGTGTATATATATATACACACACACACACACACACACACACACACACACA
>NC_068991.1:39065010-39065463 GCF_001194135.2 Octopus bimaculoides | reverse complement strand
TATATATATATATATATATATATATCCTTTACTTGTTTCAGTCTTAACTGTGGCCATGCTTGAGCACTGCCTTTAGTCGAGCAAATCAACCCCAGGATTTATTCTTTGTAAGCCTAGTACTTATTCTATCGGCCTCTTTTGCCGAACTGCAAAGTTATGAGGACGTAAATACACCATCATAGGTAGTCAAGCGATGTTGGGGGCACAAACATATACATGCATATAAATATATATGTATACATATGACGGGCTTCTTTCAGTTTCCGTCTACCAAATCCACTCACAAGGCTTTGGTCGGCACGAGGCTGTAGTAGAAGACACTTGCCCAAGATGCCACGCAGTCGGACTGAACCTGGAACCATGTTCGTAAGCAAGCTACTTACCACACAACTACTCCTACGCCTATTATATATACATATATATATAATATACATATAATGTACATTTATATAT
>NC_068991.1:39033334-39064910 GCF_001194135.2 Octopus bimaculoides | reverse complement strand
ATATATATATATACACGTACATTATACATATAAATATATGTACATTACTTTTGTATATGTAAAATGTCCGTATAGTTGTGTGTGCATTAATTGTATTGTGTTTTCTTTATCTAATATATATGCGTGTTTGCTAAAGTGTTAAAAGCATTATGGTATGGTACTGCATTTGTTGAGTATATAAATAGTTTGGCTGCTAATTTCTCTCGGATCAGTCAAATCATGTAGACAACTGATGAGAGCCCATTAAGTCTTGAAAGTTAACTAAGGCTGTTTATGATTTTCTTTCAAGCCACAGAAAAATTGCTAAAAGTCATGTTTGTACATCTGCTACAAAGCTTTACATATACACAAGATCTTGACATCGTGTGGATTGAGATCTCCATTGATAGGTTTCGAAAATCAAATATGACTTTTTTTGTTTTTCTTTTTTTTCCAGTCTACAGAGACTTAGTAATATTTGCCATGTTTCTATGTCCAATATTTAGCTTTATTTATTGTATTGTATATATGCTTGTTATATTGTGTTCAATGTATGTGAATATATATGTATATATATAATAAATAGTTTTAACAAATACGTATAGGCCGATTAGTAAAGGCCCCTTCGATCATGAATGACCATGGGATTGTACCTAGAATGTTCTCCAAGCACAAATCTTAACAAGGTTGTTTATGGAAGACCAACAGTCACCCATGCATACCAGCCTCCTCTCTCCATACCACCAATATTATCCAAGGGAAAGGCTAAGGCCAATACAGCTTGATACCAGTGACATTGCAGCTCATTTCTACAGATGAGTGAACTGGAGCAATGTGAAATAAAGTGCCTTGCTCAAGAACGCAATACACAGCCTGGTTCAGGAATCAAACTCACTACCTCAGGATTGTGAGCCTGACACTCTAAAAAAAAAAAAAAAAAACTTTTGACGTGTACATATGTGTGAATGGATTTGTAATAAATGTGGTATATTCTATTATGTATGATATGTTTTGTGTGTATGTGGTGGTCATGATCATTTTAGCATCCATTTTTCTACATTTGCTTGGGTTGACCAGAATTTGTTCAGTCAGATGCCCTTCCTGTCACCAATCCTCATTGGTTTCCTAGCAACATATTTTTCCAAGAATATTGGAAATAAATGATACTGCTTAAAAGGTGGTGACAGTCGTTTACAACTATATAATGTCAAGACAAGGGTCTTCACATACATGCACCCAGGCGTGCGTGCACACACACATACATATTCATATCTACACACATGTACACGTGCAGTTCCTGTATACTAAACTCTCAAGTAAGACTGGTCAGCTTAGAGCTATAGTAAAGCGCACTTGCCCAAGTTGCTACACTGTAGAACTGAACCCAAAACCCCATGGTTGGGAAACCACAATTTGTGTGTGTGTATCATCGTTTAGTGTCTGCTTTCCATGCTGGCATGGGTTGGACGTTTTGACTGAGAACTGGCAAGCCAGGAGGCTGCACCAGGCTCCAATCGAATAGATATATAGATACCTTTTCTCATCACTCTTTTTAATGTCCATCATTCATGCTGGCATTAGTTGGATGTTAACTTACAGTTCATTATATGAACGTAAGATATTCTGTATGATTTGATGTGTGTATGGTATATATTATGTAACATCTTATATATGTTATATATATTATCTCGTACACACACATATAATATTACTCATGTAAATCATATGGAGTGACATTTTTATTTTATATATTATCTGTTACATACAATGTATATTACGTTATGTATGTGTAATATTCAATAGTTGTATTTATAATTATACATACACATATTGTAATGTGTGTGTGTAAAAACCGGCTTGAGTGCTTATGTGAATGGAAAACTGTCATATTTCGCCCACATCTTTCCGTAATGAATTTAGAATGTTTAGTGAGGTCAGTGTTGTTATTTTTGTCTTTTGTGAGTAGAAATGTTATGAATGATTTTGTTTCTCTCGACATGTTTAAAAAGCACTTGTCCTCTCTTCCTTTCTCTCTCTCTCATATATCTCTATATATATTTATATATAAAACCTCTAAAATACATTTTAAAAGATAGACGGGAAACGTTTTATTCAAATTAATCTTACAAACATTAGGTGGTGTTTAATTAAGCGTTTTAAGGGGAAAACATCAACCGATGTTAATGAAGGTAGCTCAGTGCATAGGAATATTTATTGTTCCACATTATACTAAACACACACAGAGACCAGGAGTATCAAGCAGTACTCTCTCCTTCTCGCCTTATATGCTCTAACAACTCGACACTTCCTATTACCATGGTTGCTGGTTCTGTGTCACACTGAAGATTTGCTGCCAAAATGTCTGACCAGTTGTTGGTTATTTAAAAACGGTTAGTAGCATCGGTTATCTTGTACGGAGACATTTCTTTTTTTCTTTTCTGTCTTTTGAATCTTTGTAATCGTAGCATTATTGTTGTTGTGAACTCTAGTGTTGAAACAGACTCCCAATTTCGTTGACTTCCAGTATTTCCGTTTCGGTAAAGTAACGAATGCCGTCAACTTCATTTCTCTTCATATCTGATTGTAACTTAAAAAAGAAAAAGAAAAAAAAGAAAGAGAAAACAAATTCATTCTACTTTAAGATGGTGTTTATTTTAGATTTATTTGGGTTATGTTATAATTTGAACTGCGGAAATTGAAAGAAAGTAATTTTTTTTTTTTTTTTTGTGTGTGTATATATGTCAACTTATATCTTTTGACCCAGTAAACAGCCAATCTATCTAAATTTGTTTGAATAGTAAATTATTTTTAATGTTTGTAACTATTTGAAATGAAGAGGATACGCTTTCGTTTTCGGTTTTCAATTCTCGCAGTTAAACTACATTAGTAACCTTTTATTTCTCCCACTCCCATCGTGGTCATTATTCAAAGCATGTGTGCGTGCGCACGCGTCTGTCTGTAAATGTATTTTTGACACTGATGTCCTTTCGGTGCTGAGTCAACGTACCTGTTATTAAAATCATGATTTGTCACACGATCCCATTTCGCTTTCTTCCCTGAATACCGAAGTCCTGTGCCTTTAAACAAAATAAGGAATAATAATAATAGTCATCGTACACATTCATCTCGCTCTTCTTCTAACCCCCACCTCTCACTCTCTTTCTGAAGGTAGTTGCTGTATATTATTACTCTTTTCCATCTGATTATTATATTACGTACTCTCTTTCTTTCCATCTCCCTTCTTCCATTCTATTTCCACCCTGATATCGTTATGTCTTTATGCTGGTTATTCACACACCGCCTGGTCTGGCCTCCTGCTAATAATGCAAGTCTCAGTCCTTGACAGCTGTCTTGAGAACTTGTCGTGTTTCTTCCACTGACAGTGGTCGACTCCGAGCAGCATTATTAATACCTGCATTTTATTCTTCTCCCTCTCTATTTTTCTTCTCCTTCCCTTTATTTTTGTTCTCTCTCTCTCTCTATTTTCATTCTGTCTCTCTCTCTCTCTCTATTTTCATTCTGTCTCTCTCTCTCTCTCTCTCTATTTTCATTCTGTCTCTCTCTCTCTCTCTCTCTTTTTTCATTCTGTCTCTCTCTCTCTCTCTCTCTATTTTCATTCTGTCTCTCTCTCTCTATTTTCATTCTGCCTCTCTATTTGTTTTCATTCTGTCTCTCTCTCTCTCTATTTTCATTCTGTCTCTCTCTCTCTCTCTCTATTTTCATTCTCTCTCTCTCTCTATTTTCATTCTCTCTCTATTTTCGTTCTCTCTCTATTTTCGTTCTCTCTCTATTTTCGTTCTCTCTCTATTTTCGTTCTCTTTCTATTTTCGTTCTCTTTCTATTTTCGTTCTCTCTCTATTTTCATTCTCTCTCTATTTTCATTGTCTCTCTCTCTCTCTCTATTTTCATTCTGTCTTTATTTTCATTCTGTTTCTCTCTCTCTCTCTCTCTTTCTCTCTCTCTCTCTCTCTCTCTTTCTCTCTCTCTCTCTCTCTCTCTCTCTCTCTCTCTCTCTCTCTCTCTCGCTCTCGCACGCACGCACGCACGCACACAAAATTACAAATAGGTTACTGCCTGCCAAGCCACTATATTCATAAATACTAGATTTCCCTTTCGAAGACCAATAATTTAAACTAGCTTATAAATACAGTGGTTGGAATTTCTCAGTAAAGATATATACTGGGAGAAAAATTACAGCATGAACGAGACTGTGTGAATGTGGGGGGTGGGGATGTTGTTTTTTTTTCTTTAGATATTTGTACTTTTTTGTGTTTAGTTAGAATGGAATACTTTGTAAAACAATATAGGTTCAGGAAATTTTTTACGAATTGAAACTGAATCTTATGTTGATATAAAAAGGGAGAAAAACGAAACTCGGTAGTGATTTCTACATCAGTTTGAAAGTTTAAAATACAGATTTATTTGAAACCAATTTTCTGTTGTTTATGGCTTTTAAATGTAGGTCTTGAATTGTCTTATTTAAAATACTTTTCTGCACATCAACATCATCTGTGTTATCTGAATCTTTGAATACAGTTAAGCTTTAACCTGTGCCTCCATAGTTATTACTGTCAGTCAGCTATTGGGTTGCATTTATTGATCAAGGCCAGATATATTGTGAGAGGATTGTTTTTTTTTTTTGGTGTAATAGAAGTTTTCTTGAATAGATGATGACTGATTGCTTTAAAATGTGCATATCAATCATAATGTAAAAAAATATACGTATGCTTTATCTTTTACTTGTTTCAGTCATTAGACACTGGCCATACTGGAGCACCGCCTTGAATTTTTCAGTCCAATGAATCAACTTCAGTACTTTTTGTTAAGCCTGGTACTTATTTCTATTAGTCTCTTTTCCTGAACTGCTAAGTTACAGGGACATAAATACACCGGTTGTCAAGCGGTGTTGGGACAAACACATATGCACCACCCCCACCCCTTAGTTTCCATCTACTGAATCCGCTCACAAGGCTTTGGTTGGCCTGAGGCTATAGTAGGAGATACTTACCCAAGGTGCCACACAGTGAGACTGAACCCAGAAACATAAAGCTGGGAAGCAAGCTTCTGACCACACAGCCACATCTGTGCCTATATATCATATATCAACTCTTTGGGCATCATGGTCTCTGCAATAAAAAAGGTCAATTTGAAAGTGTGTGTGCATACACAAGTTCACAATCTTAGAATTTTTGATTTTAATCATTTAATCAGAAGGTTTGAGCATTACCCACAATCCTTTTCACGGTCTCTGAGATTTGTGGATGGGAATTGAGTGAGAGGAGCGGTCTCAAACCAGACCTGGTCCGAATGGTGCTAGAAGCACCCTGGTGATGTTAAACCAGGCAATGGATTATATCTACCACCCAACTAGACCAAGGTGGGATTTGAATACAAAAGCCAGAATAAATACCACAGTTGTTCCATTTCACTGCTCTGGATTGATACTTTTGTTTTTTCTTGACTGCTGAAAGAATTAAAAGGTAAAATTAACCATAGCAGGATTTGAACTCTGATTCACAATGTTGGAACAAATCCTATGAAGCATTCTGTCCAATGCTATAATGACTCTGCCAATTCACCTTGTAGTGTGTGTTCAATATTCTCCATATTTTGTGCTAGGGGTTAGACAGTTGTGGAAATGGATTGCGAATGTGAATTTTTTTTTTTTAATAAAATTATTCCTAATTGAAGACCAATGAAAAGTTTAGCTCTTTAGCATTCACATTATTGTCAAAAGTAATGCTTATTTATTCACATTGTTTTGAATTAATCGTGCATTATTTTGGTGAAGTAACTGTTAAGTTTTAGAATGATATTGTGGGATTGGTGTGAAAGGCCACATCCGGCCAGTTTGATCATGAAACAATATTATAGCCAGTTTAAATATAAAAGAGTTAAATGCACATTCTACTCACAAATGTTACACTCAAAGACACACAGGCATAGTAAAATAAAAGATTCAATTATGTAAATCTGAATAAAGTAACTTTGTTTCCTAGGGGCTGTCTGCTTTATTAGAAACAAAATTTAAGAATATAGCATACATGTACACTTAATAACCAAACAAGGAATGACTATTTACTTTAGGTTTGTTCAAGGTGAACTAAAAGATTCTCTGAAATAGTATTATCGGGAATGCTTTACCAAATTCATTCCAATTCTTATGTACCCTACAGTTGATGTATAACTGTCTTTCAAAGAAAAGACTAGGATGATCTTTCTTTCTGCTCTACAGAAGTCATTATCATTTAACATCTGTTTTCCATGCTGGCCTGGGTTGAACAGTTTGACTGGAACTGGTATGGCTAAGGGCCACACCAGACTCTATTGTCTGTTCTGGCATGATTTCTATGACTGGATGCCCTTAATGCCAACCATTCCACAGAGTGTGCGAGGTGTTTTTTTTCTTCTTCATATGTGGTACCAGTACCAGTATCAATTCTGCTGTGGTAGATGGGTCTTCTTGAGTACAGCAATACACCAGATATCTCGGTCCTTAGACACCTCCATCGTAAGGCTAAGATTGGCCCTCAATATTTCATCCCATGTCTTTCTTGGTCTCCCTCTTCCACAAGTTCATCCACTTGAAGTGATCAGCACTTCTGTATGCAACTGTCTACATCCATATTTGTGCCAATCAATACTAGCCAGTAAAATTCTTCTTTGCTTTATGCTGTGTGTGTGTATATGAGAGAGAGATAGAGAATAGTTTGAGTTGCTGGGAGTTTAGCAAAACTCTAATAGTGATCCTCCTCAGTAACTTCTTCGTCAAGTTTTGCTATGTTACTAAATTTGCAGCAATTCTTTGCTTACCAAATGTGTTACTTTTGAGTTTCTGTCAAATTTCTCAAGTTACTGCTATGTACGCCTGCTATTTAAGTCTACAAAGTATGGTTTGTTTCTGCGGTTGACATCTCCAGAACTCTGAAACTGGGACTTGCAGGTTATGCCTTTGACTTATTGATTGGTAATATGGTTCTGTTATATCTGTCAAGACAGCAATGTGAAAATATCCATTTTATCATTTTTGAAATATCAAAACTGAAAAAATATATCTGTTTGCCCTCTTAACACTGCTGGACAACTGGTGTTGACTTGTTTACATCCATGTACTGTAGTGGTCTGGTAAAAGAGGCTGATAGAATAAGTACCAGACTGGGTCCATTTGTTTTGACTAAAACTCTTCAAGGTGATGGTCCACCATGGCCACAACCCTATAAGTGAAACTATTAAAAATAATAAGATATAAATTTTCAGTTTCTTTTGTATTTAGATGTTCAAAGTTTAAAGTCTTCTGACATTTATTATATCTAAATTACTGAAAGCTGAGTGTTTAGATGTCCTTGTACTACACACACTCTTGCTAACAATGTCTATTAATTCCTGTTGGATAAAATATTTGTTTTATTAAATTGAGCTGGGTTTGAACACTGAATATGCAAATACTTTTTCAGTTGTCTATAATTCTACCAATCCTTCATATATATCTATAAAACATATCTTTTTCTTAAATTTACATTATCCCTTGGTTTGGAGCCCATATTTTTAGTGGAGAAAGAATTTGCTGTTTAGCCCCCAGTATTGCTTTATTCTTTTTTTGTAAATACAATAGTGTTTTGAGAGGCTTGACTGCTATATCTAGCAGGCAGTGACCTTGTATAAGCCTTCTTGTTGGCTTGAGAAAAATTGTTTTATGTATTAATAAGTTACATTTGGTGTTATTAGTGGAGGCAGTATCTTAGACTTTCAACTGCAGTGTTGGAATTGAATTAATTTCCAGTAAACACTTTGTCAATAAGACAATACTAATTTCCAGTCTCAAACAGTTTAGCACCACCTTGAATCTGGTTCAGTCTTTTTCTTTTGCCAGTCAAGGTTGTTTGTTGAAAACATCTTTTGAACATATTTTCAACCTTTTATATATAGATACAGGTGTGATTGCTAAGAGGTTTGCTTTACAACCATATGATTCTGAGTTTAGTCCCACTGCATGGCACCTTGGCCAAGTGTCTTCTGCTATAGCTCAGACTGCTCAAAGCCTTGTGAGTGGATTTGGTAGCTGGAAATTTGTGTGTGTGTATGTGACTCTCCTTCCTTTGCTGCTTGACAACTGGTATTGATGTATTTATGTCCACATGACTTAGTGGTTTGGCAAAAGACACTGATAGAATAAGTACAAGGCCTAAAAAGAATTCAAGGCAGTACCCTGGCATGGCCATAGTCTAATGACTGAAATAAGTGAAAGATACTATTGGTGCTGTAAATCTTTTATGCTGTAGTTCCACAGCTGCTGATTATGGTGACTAGTACAAAGATTAACATGTCAAATTGAGGTCAAATTTTGTGACTCCATGTGCTATTTGTAGATAAATAATTTCTAATATTATATTTCTATGTAAGGTGGCAAGCTGGCAGAATCACCAGCATGCTGGGCAAAATGCTTAGTGGCATTTCTTTCCTTCCTTACATTCTGAGTTCAAATTCTGCCTAGGTCAACTTTACCTTTCATCCTTTCAGAGTTGATAAAATAAGTACAAGTTGAGCACTGGGGTTGATGTAATTGATTTACTCCCATCCACCAAAATTGCTGGCCTTGTTCCAAAATTTGAAACCAATATTGTTTCTATGCATCTTCTTAGCAAGAAAGCTTAAGTGGTACAGGGCACACTGATCATCCAAAATCAGATTGATTTTGAAGGATCAGTGCGTCTCACCCATTGACTCTATTGAACTGTTTTAACAAATGATGCTCAATACTTTGTCACATTTGATCACATCCTTTGTGTTACATTTGACTGATTTAGGGTTAAGCATGTTTAGACATTTAGCAAATATAAGCACACTACACTGCAGTCATATGTGCATCCCTTCTTTAAGAGGAATTTCTATTTTTAAATTTCTCCTGTTATAGTCAAGTGAACAATAGAAAGACTAAAACTATTTGACTATTTGTGTTATTTTGCAAACAACTTGTAGGTGACAGTTGATGCTGTGAGTTTAAATTTCAGCCAGTCTTTATCAAAGATCTGTCTCCAATTCTCAGTAATCTACAAAGCTGAGGAATATGTGTCCATAGGATATTTGATCATCGCCATCACTTTAATGTCCACTTTTCCTTGCTTGTATGGATTGAACAGGATTTGTTGAGGTAGATTTTTTCAATGCCCAGATGCCCTTTCTTTCTCCAGCCCTCATCTGTTTCCATGGCCAGTTACTTTTCACAGAAGACTGGAAACAAACAGTGGTTCTTGTGTACTACAATCATGTAATATCACTACAAGGATGGACTCCACTCCACACGCATTCTCTCTCTCAATAGTGCTTGAAATAATGCCATCAATCCCACTGTTACAAACTGTTATTTATTATGCAAGAATTTCTCTATGAAAGTTGCTTTATGGAGAAATGTTATATAACATTGAAATATAAATGAATTACAATAGATTAGATATATAACTGGGAGAATGTGTTGAATATAATTGTGAGTGAGTTTGGTGTCACACTGCTAAGTATACATCAAACAGTTTTGCAAAACTATTAATCCTGATGTAAAGAATGACTGGTTTATCTGTATTGCAGGCACACTGGAATAATCTCTGGAACTGTTTGATATTATGGCACTGAGATCAAAGATAATTTCTAATTTAAAAATGTTTAATCAGTTAACTCTTATTCTAGTTGTGGCAAATGAGCTCACTTCCATTTTGCATATACTTTACCTAATTTATCTGTAGATCCCTTGTTTGTTTAACAAATCTAAAATGAATTGGATGTTTTCATATAAACCTCATTTGCTTTTCAAAGTAGTTATACTATTCTCTTACTAGTTTATCATTGGATTAGTGGCCTTGCAGTAGTTCCACCTTCGGTGGTATATAGTTGATCTCAAAATGCTGAATGAAAATTGGATGTGGGCAAGGTTTGAACTCACAAGCATATTGTTTAAAAAGAAATTATACAAAGAGAGAATAGAAGGTGCAGGAAATATTCAAGTTATTAAGTTGAAGAGATTAATGTAGCATTAAGATCTCTACAATCCTTTAAATAGAGCAACCTGCTCATTGTTAGGGGTCAATGTTAGGGGTCATCCCACATTGTCAGGTGGCTGCATTACTGGATTACTCTGCAGTGAGCATCTTTTGATTTAAGTCTCAGAACATTGCTATGCTAACAATAGTTTACCTGGTCAGATATTCAATTATGTTTTATAACACAGACAGGCTAGACAAAGACTACAACCATACTTGGTTCTGTCTTAATCTTGAAAAAAAAAACAAAAAAAACCCACTTCATAATTCCAATATTTTCTGTATATTCTACTCTCTTGATTGTTCAGGCTTTTCAGTCCCTCCTCCTCAACCTTTTCCTTCAATTTTTTTCCCCTCCTTTTTTGCAAATTAACTTATTCTTTTTTTTACAAGTTGGAGCTTTATCGTTTTACAACTGATTTTAATGTCTCCACAGATAATATTTGTGAATCATGTCAAAGGCTGGCAAAAGGTTTTCGGATTTTTGAAGTACAGTGGTGCCTTGACTTAGGAGTTTAATTTGTGACGGAGCTTGTAACTCATATTACTCGTATGTCAAATCAATTTTCTCCATAGAAATGAATTGAAATGCCATTAATCTGCTCTGCCCCACCCCCTGGCTGGCATTATAGCCTTTATCAATTCTGTCTGCTTCAGTATGGTGCAGATCATGGAAGTGCTATGCTTGTACTGCTTTGCCAAGTCTACCTTGGTCATGTTTTTCAATAATTTCTTTCTTTAATTCAATGCCCATCATCCGCTTCTTCTCACCACCGTCCTTCACACTCACTTTATTTGGACCCATGGTTGGAAAAATGAAGTTTTGCAAAATAATTGCGAGCACAACACTTATGCTTCTGTATCCTGCAACTGCTTAGTAAGCATTTTACCACCCATCTAGCTAATGATCCACTAGTGATCTTCGCACTTGCTAACGCTCATGTATGTCTAGCTATTGATCTACTAATGATCTTTGCACTTGCTAACATACATGTCTGTCTACCTATGGCATTCATAGCGGTGGGGTGTCAGAAGCTGGCTCGCAACTCAAAGCAAAAAATCAGCTGAGAGACGGCTCATATCTCGAAAAACTTGTTAGTTGGGACACTTGTAAGTCAAGATAGCACTGTGATCACTTTACAAACCCCACTTAAACATGTGGCCTTCTGAAGCTTGACCTTCATCTAGCAATACATTTATCCCCTGAAGCAACATTGTTGCCTTGCTCAACCTAACTGATAATTATAATTAGGTGGTTATCATGAGCACTTGCTAGATGGAAAACACTAATTAGATATATAATCATGTAACATACATTTAAAGATAATATATGAAGGAGAATTGTAACAGCTTTGGTTTTAAGTTTGCAAATTTGTTGGATTCTTTCATAGCTAGAATTAGCAGATTTGATTTGACCTACCTCTATCCGTTCTTCATTTTGTGTTCAGTTGACTTGATCTAGAGAGATGGGCCAAGTAAATAGTGAACAAGAGCTAATACTGGGTTGATATGATTGTCTAAATCACTTGAAAGCACACCCCAGAATAGCTAAAGGTGTATATAATATGTGTGTGTGTGTGTGTGAAAATATATATATATATATATATATATATATTTATCACATGCCAGGGGGGAAAACTAGAAGTAGTTGATAGCTTCCGTTTCCTAGGTGACCAAGCCAGTAGCAAGGGTGGATGCTCTGAGAGTGTAGCTGCCAAAATAAGAATAGCCTGGGCAAAGTTCAGGGAGCTCCTACCTCTGCTGGTAACAAAGGGCCTCTCGCTCAGAGTGAAAGATACTGTATGATGCTTGTGCGCAAACACCCATGCTACACAGCAGTGAAATATGTGCTGTGACTGCTGAGGACATGCACAGGCTTGAAAAAAATGAAGCTAGTATGCTCTGCTGGATGTGTAATGTCAGTGTGCATATACAACAGAGTGTTAGCACTGAGAGAAAAGTTGGACACAAAAAGCATCAGATGTGGTGTGCAAGAGAGATGACTGTGCTGGTATGATCATGTTTTGTGTATGGATGAGGACAGCTGTGTGAAAAAGTGTCACACCCTAACAGTGGAAGGAACCTGTGGAAGAGGTAGACCCAAGAAGACATGGGATGAGGTAAAGCACGACCTTCAAACGTTGGGCCTCACAGAGGCAATGGAAAGCATCCGAGACCCATGGAGATATGCTGTGGTTGAGAAGACCTGGCAAGTCAAGCGAGATCATGGCTGATGCCAGTGTTGCATAATCTTCATTTGTTGTGCAGTTATGCTGTGCTTGAGAAGACCTGATGAGTTGAGCGAAATCATAGTCATGACTGATGCCACTGGCACATAAAAAGCACCACTCAAATGTGGTTGATGCCAGTGCCACCTGACTGGCCCCCGTGCCGGTAGCACGTAAAAAGCACCCACTACACTTTGAGTGGTTGGCGTTAGGGAAGGCATCCAGCTGTAGAAACCTTGCCAGATCAGATTGGAGCCTGGTGCAGCCTTGTGGCTTGCCAGTCCTCAGTCAAACTATCCAACCCATGTCAGCTTGGAAAGCAGACATTAAACGATATTGATGATGATGATATATATATAATAGATTATTCTATGTTGGTGTAGATTAGGCTTTTTTTTTTTTTCTTACACCTTCATTTCATAAGGCACATGGCCTCAAATTTGTTGGGTGGAAGCAGTTAATTATGTAAGTCACACTGAATTGATCTCAGAAAGATTAAAAGCACTTGACTTCAGCATGATTTGAACTCTGAACATAAGAGTTGGAACAAATATAGCAAAGCGTTTGGTTCAATGCCTTAACAATTCCTCCAGTCCAGAGCACAATCATGAGGTAGTGAGTTCAATTCCTGGACCAGGCTGTGTGTTGTGTTCTTGAGCAAGAAACTTTGTCACATTGCTCCAGTTCACTCAGCTGTAGAAATGAGTTGCAACATTACTAGTGCTAAGCTGTGTTGGCTTTTGCCTTTCCTTTGGATAACATTGGTGGTGTGGAGAGGGGAGGCTGGTATGCATGGGCGACTGCTGATCTTCCCTAAACAACCTTGCCTGGATTATGCCTTGGAGGGTAACTTTCTAGGTGCAGTCCCATGGTTATCCATGACCAAAGGGGTCCTTTACCCTTTATATAATTGTTTTACTTTGCTACAGTCTATGTATGTAATCCTTTAACTATGGAACAAAATTTGATGTAATGAGTGTTCATGAAAATTCCATGGTTGATTAGTAATCTATAAGACTGCTGGAAATTTACAGAGTACCATAAAACATAATTTATAAAATTCTAAGACAATGCTACCACCTAATTCATAGTCTTTAGCTACAACCTGAGAAGCCCAAGGAATTTGTGTATGTTTGCCTCATGGACAACAGGAATTGCAAAATCGTCAGATTAGACAAATGTCCAACATTAACAAATACAATTTACCTATCACTGATATTGCAGTTATGTTAGTTCAATTTCACTGAAAGGCATCTGCTAGAGCTTTGGATTGAGTAGTAATTTGTGAGTGGAATTTGGTAAATGGACTCTATACAGAAGTTCATATGTGTGTGTATCTGTATTTAGATAAGTGTTGTTTTCAAAATGTGTAATTTAGTAAGTTGAGAAAAAATGTTGATGAAATAAGTCCTGTTGGGAGGATGAATATGACTAAACTATTGAAATCTGTGTCCCAGCTTGGCTTCTGTCAAGAAAACTAGTAGAAAAAGATTAAAAATATATTTTAAACTTTGGACACAACTATGTTTCTATGAGAGAAATGCATGCAAAAAGCAACTCAGTTTATTTCAGCAGTAAGACTACAAAGAGATATTTGCACAAACACTCCTTAATGATAGAATTCTCTGTAATGAGACCTTCCCAATTTTGGATATAAAATTTAAATGTTGCAATTGAAGTTATACCTGTAAATGTTCAGTAAATATATTGAGAATGTATATTTGTGCAATGTCTGTGGAAAGAGCGAAATAAACTTAATGTGTGGCTAGACTGATAATTGGGTTTATTTATGTAATTATATGTGTGTGTGTGTGTATATATAATGTGAATGGAATAGACAAAGTAAATCATATCAAAAGTTTTATTTTTCATTCTCAACCCAAGTGTTTATGTGAGATAAATGCATGTTTTAAAAAAATTCACTTCATCAGTGAGATGATAAATGAGATATTTACTCAAAGCAGGCTCGTTTATATACTCTTGTAGTTGCCATAAAGAACACTATGTATTATAAATAAATCTGAAGTGTGGAGCATTTCTTTTCTGTGTGTATGTGTATACATTCATTTATCTCACAGATTCTTAATTGTATCTCATGGGTAAGAAAATCTTTGTATTTTTATTTTGATATGCATTCCTTGATTCGTTTTTGGGTCAATCTATTTTCAATTTATTTTGACTGAAATTCTCTTCCCAACCACAACTTCTGGTTTAATCTCACTGTGCAGCACTCAATGCAAGTGTCTTCTACAATAGCCCTGGAGGCCAACCAAACCCTTGTAAATATGTTTGGTAGAAACTAAAAGAAACTAAAAGAAGCCCATTTTGTGTGTGTTTACATTTGCTACTCTTTGATAGTTGCTTGATATGAGCAGTTGTTGTTGTCACTGCTCTTTCAAGAAATGATCTACTTGCTTCCTACATTCAAAAGATACATGAAATAAGAGATTCTTTACTTGAAAAACAAGTAAGGGTTAAACAATTCCTCTATAACATTTGTCTAACCCATGCTAGCATGGAAAAACAACTGAAAATGAACAGTACCATTATTTATTCATATATTAGCTCATACATTATATGATTATTAGTATCTGAAATTTTTTATAGCTTTTTTTTATTTTCGATCTAGAACAAGTATACAGAAATCTGAGGGGGTCATATATTTTCTCTAAAAGTGTTACATTTCTATGTATACATAATATATAGATGTTGATGGTTAAGTTAAAATTCTGTGTTTGATTGGGGCTACTGATGATGTTTTTGATTAATTTTCCATGGCCATTATTTCAGTTTGCATTATTTCAAAATCCTAAATTTAGTTTTAATAAACTAAGTATATTGGAATTGAAGTAAAGAATTAATAGTTTATGGCTTACAGAAAATGGCTTTGTTATCCTAAACAAAACTAATTTGGAGATTTTGTTGAATCAGGGTAGTAAAATTTGCTGAAGATTTTTGGCCATCAGGACATCTGACTTCGACAAATGTAATGATATGAACCAGATTAATGATCTTGGGTTTCAATACTATATTAGTAGAATTTAGAAATAACAGAAGTGGTACTATTTGTAGAGAGGGAGAGAAACACGCATACCCTCCCACCTTGGAAGAGTCTTTTTTTTTTTTTTTAAGTCTAAGACTGACATATTTTAGTAGTTATTGTTAGTGATATGTAGACTTATTACAGAGTGAATAACAGTATATTTAAGACGGCAGTGGAATGACTTGACAAAAGTAGTGAGACCCAGAGGAGGAAATCTCCAATGGAAAATGGCTCTTTTAATGAGGTCATTGCCTCAGTGCTGTGTGGAACTTTTTTTTTCTTCTTCAGCTGACTACAGGCATTCAGAATGAGGTCTTTTTTTTCATCTGCAATATGAAGCAGCTCATTCCTTCACTGGTAATTAGAGGAAAATTGAACAATGCTTAAAGCCACACCCTTTGAAAATTTAGAATAATTAACAACCATCTTTAATGTGATCGATGTTTAAGTTGAAACCTTTTTTAAAAAAAACAGATGGTCTCCATTTTAAAGCTGTTATGGTGTTAGATTGATCATTAGAACAAGCAACTTATCTGAAGCTCTCTTAATGCTTGTGAAATTTTCAGTTTTTAATATAAGACATTATGCTGCATGTCTTCCTCTTTCCGCCATTGAAATTTGTAACTTTAGTTGTAATAATTGTGTGAGAGTGAGTGCAATTTTATATTTTTGAATTTGATATATTATTAAATTCTAGTATGCAGTAAATCTAAATCTGAGTAGGCTTTTACAACTATTAGATTACAACTCTAGTTAGCACATGCACATATACACACCATTTTTTTCATCTAATTATTTATACATTTGTGCAATTAAATTATGCACAAGCTCCCCCCTCTCTCACTCTCCCTTCCTCTTGCTTCTTTCATTCTAGATGTAACATCTTTCTACATTTTCTTTTATGGGCTTTATTAGTTTCTTTCATTTTGTCTTCATATAGATTGGATAGGCTTTGTCATATTATTGGTCCATGAATTGTGATGACCTACTTCACTGCAAGTGTTTTTATAGTCATTCCGAACAGGATATTTAATTTAAATATACCTAACTGAAGAATGAGCATCTGGACATTTAAGAGAAATTCCTCAATATACTTATTCTATTCAGTAATTGATTCTCAGCCTTATAAGGCCATTGATTTTTTAAAGCCTTATTGGGTTTTGATATGTTTTAATTCCTGGATAGTTAGATATAGGACCATAAATTTAATTTTTTTTCTTTCTCATGAAGACAAACTTTCATATATTTTAGATCAAACACTGTAAATGTTCCAATTTTATGCCTAATTTGCATTTAAGTGGATGGCAATTCTGTAATTTTATTGCAATATAGAGCTTTTCAACCACATAAACTTATGTTTGTTGCCCAACCACATGGTTCCAAGTTTAGTCTCATTGTGTGGCATCTTGGGCAAGTGTCTACTATAGCCTCTGGCCAACCAAATCCTTGAGTGAATTTGCTAGATGGAAACTGAAAGAAACCCAAAGTACCAAACTAAAAAAAAAAAAAAAAAAGGTACTTGGTTCGATTCCTTCAACTACAAATTCTTCAAGGTTATGCCCCAGCATGGCTGCAGTCTAATGTCTGAAACAAAAAATGAAGATTACTTTGTGTGTGTGTCTAAACATTTGCATTACTTGTGAGCTGGATTTGCATCAGAAATTGAGACAACTAAAAGAATAAACACAACATATCCAGAAGGACTCATGTTCAAAGCACTAAAAGTTTATTGGTCAATGGAGGCAATCATACTGATCTTACCATACTCCCATCTTTTATGGACATCTATTCTAGGGCACTAGATGGAACAGTTCCTAGAGCTGCTGAGCTAATAATCACTTTCAATGAATGAGGAAAATAAAGCACCAGCTGACAGTTTCATTTTGCTAACACACACACACACACACACACACACACACACACACACACACACACACACAATTCTTACTTTCTACTTGAAGGGTTTAGTCAAACAGATCAACCCCAGTACTTTTTAAGTCTGGTACTTATTCTGTCAGTCTTCTTTTACTGAACTGCTAAGTTACAGGGATGTAAACATAACACCAGTTGTCAAGTGGTTATAGGTATATGAACACACACCCATATATACACCCAATGAGCTTCTTCAGTTTGTCTCCCAACTTCATTCACAAGGCATTGGTTATCCTGGGGCTATAGTAGGAGACACTTATCGAAAGTGCCTTGCTGTCGGACAGAACCTGAAACCATATAGTTTGCAATGCAAACTTCTTAACCACTCAACCGTGCCTACCCCAAGTGTCAGTTTCAATTACAAAAGAATTTTTTCTACAGGTGCAAGCATGGCTGTATGATTAAGAAGTTTGCTTTTCAGGTTCAATCACACTGTGCAGCACCTTGGGCATGTTTCTTCCTGGGCTGACCAAATCCTTATGGGTAAATTTGGTAGGCAGCTGTAAAAGATGTGTGTGTGTTTACATATGCATTACTCTGAAAATTGCTGAGCTACAAGCATCCGAGTCAAGAAATTAACCATTAGCATTGTACCTTCAAAAATTTGGGGAATAAGAAATCCTTTGCTTATAAACAAATATGGATTAACAGCAGAAACATCTGGCTGTAAAACAATGTCTCAGTAATATATTCATCTAACTCATGCTAGCATGGAAAAATTAATGTACAATGAGCAAACAAAATGCACTTTTTGAAGTATAGTGGGTACAATAAGTTGGATGTAGCTAACATTTGATCTATTCTTACAAGATAAACAGTAAAGTCAATTTGGTTGAAAATTAACTCCACATGCAAGTTGCTACAAACTAAGTATTAGACTGTTGTTTTCTGATTTGCCCAAACTCTACTAATATTGGAAAAATATACTCAGTTCTTAGGAAAAAAAAATCTTTTATTTCTTAAAGTCACTATGAATCATGACAGCTGTACTCCAAATTCCTTATATTGAATAATAGATCTTTGTGGAGTCCTGGTGATAAATCTGTTAATTTGTACAGTGACTGATCTAGTCTGGGTAACTGATACATTTGAAATGCTAGTGGTTCTTAGCCAAACACATAAATTGCTCTCTCACATGAGATTTTAGTGGTTGTTAACCAACCAGTTTACTTCACATGAACCTCTGTTTGTTAGCTAACCAGATTACTTCACCTCAGCTTTAATGGTTGATAATCAACCAAATTCTCACATGAGATCTTGTGGCGTTAACCAGCCACATAAATTGCTTTCACATATGAGCTCTAGTGGTTGTTAACCAATTAGATAAATTGCTTTTTCGCGTGAGCTCTAGTGCAGCCGTTTTTTGCTATAGTAAAATAAAAATATTACTAAAGTGATGTAATGAGGAAGTGGGAAGGAGGGGATTCTCTTTACCACTGCTACTACACTGAATTCAAGCAGTTAGACAGAAAACCCTTCCTAGATAGTGTTGCTTGGACTTTGCAACTGGTGAAAATATTATTGTATTCACTTTCAATTTGCAAATGGCATATTGAGGGTTTGATCTTGTGTGATTGCATGCACATGCATATTTTGTAATAAATCAATTTTAAGTCTTTTAAGTTAGTGTTAATCTAGAAATGATTTTTTTCTAATATGAATTCAACTTTCGATATATATTATATGCCCAAACTTTCACACTTAGTGTTAATTACCTATATAATATTACCCAATTACCTATATATTAAACTTCCCTTGGTTCCAAGTTCAAATTCTATATGACTTGGACACTACAGTCCTAGAACACTATCCAGGGGTGGTGCCAGGAAACAGGATGATCACAAACACAATGGTTTTGATCAATAACCTGCTTGATCAAGGCTAACTTGGAACTAAAAACAAATAAAATGGATTCATTTGACTCTGATCTTCCTTTATAGGATAAAAAAAAAATGGGGTTCTTGGAGCTGAACTAAAACATTCATTCAATAATTTGTCTGACTGTAAAATATATACCATTTTAAAAAGTTTGCTTGAATCATTTGTAAGTGTATAGGAGCAGTGGGGGTTTTTGTCTGATTTTTTTATTTTTTTATCCCAGCCCACCTGAGACTGGCCTCTAGATCTATGATACAGACTTAGTGCATTATTTACATTCAACGGATATTTGTCCTCATCTTGTTCGTTGTTAACACAACGTTTCGGCTGATATACCCTCCAGCCTTCTTCAGGTGTCTTGGGGAAATTTCGAACCTGGGTTCTCATTCCTAAGTTATTTTTCGATGCTATTATTATTGTTCAGATCACTGCCTGGAATCTAACTTGGAATCTTAGGGTTAGTAGCCTGCGCTCTTAACCACTATGCCATATGTCCGTGGGCAATTATGGAGTGAATTTTAGGGTTTATAATTCTAATATTTTTCTTTCCTTCATTAATACAGGTCCCCATATGCTGCTCATATCTGCACTTGGTCTGCTTAGGAGGTTGTTGTGTCCTAGCATATGTGCTGCTTCTTTTAGTTTTCATATTTTCCAGTGGTCTTCTCTGTCTATTATTTTAGCTTCATCCCACAGGGGGTGGTGGTCTCCATTTTTTTTCTATACATGATCAGCTTTACCTGATTTATCAATATCTCCTCGTGTCACAGCTTTGCGATGTTCCTCTACCTTTATTTTGAAGGGGCGGCATGTTTCACCTTTGTATAACCTACGACAACTGCATGGAATGGAGTACACGCAGTCTTTGGTCATATTCTCTTCTATTGGTGGTTTTACTCGAAAGAGATATTTGTGGAGTGTTGTATTACTCTTGAATACTGCCCTGATGTCATATGGGCTGCATATCTTTTCCGAGAGGCCTTTCACATAGGGTAGACAGACTGTGGACAGTTTATTGGCCTCGTTCTCTTTCTTCTTCATAATTGGAGTGGATAGAATACTTTTGGGGTAGTTGTTGCTTAACAGATCGTTATTGAGCTTGATCATTTCTTTGGTGTGTTTCACGATCACTACTTATTCTTTGCACGATGTTTTAGGCACTGAGCAATCCCTCTCTTTACACTGTATGGATGGTGGAAATTGAAGTTGAGGTATCGTCCAGTAAAGGTCAGCTTGCAGTATGCAGATGTCCTGAATCCATACTTGGTGCGTGTTATTAATACATCCAGGAATGCCAGCTGATTGTCTTTTTCCTTTTCCATTGTGAACTCTATGGATGGCTTTATTTGAGTTCACATGATCTAACAGCACTTGGACATTTTCCTGGTGGGGCCAGAGTATAAAGGTGTCATCAACATATCATAGCCATAGTGTTGGTTTTAGTGGTGTTGATCCTAAAGCCAAATTCTCAAAGTATTCCATGTATATAGTGGCTATTACTGGTGATAATGGCGAACCCATAGCTAAACCCTCCTCTTGTCGATATATATCAGTGTCCATACTGAAGTGGGTAGTTTCTACACAGAAGGTCAACATCTCCAAGTTTCTTATTGGTATACTAGTGCGTTCTTTTAGACGGGTGTCTGTCACTAGTTTTTCTTGTATCACTGATAGTGCTTCACCACTATCCACTTCACAGAATTGATCAAGGATACCCCCATTGAATCCAACCAGATGGTGAGTCTAGATGTAATAAGCCTGTTCACCAAAGTCCCAATTGGTGAAGCACTATCGGTGATACAAGAACACCCAGTACACTCTGTAAAGTGGTTGGCATTAGGAAGGGCATTCAACCGTAAAAATCCAAACCAGACTGGTGCAGGTCTCTGGTTTACCTGATCCAGTCAAACCGTCTTAACCATGCCAGCATAGGAAACTGATACTAAATAATAATGATGGTGCTTTATCATTCATACTGAGTAAAATGTCTCTTGGTCATCTCTTTTCTAGCATTGTACTGTACAGCATAAGAGTATGCGTATGCACATTAGTATGGTATTGTTGAGTACCATACTGTGTTGGTGGTAAATTATTGATGCACAGTTCGTTACTTGGGGACTAATTCCTGTTGTAGCTCTTTTCATGTATTGTAACACTCTTTAAGTAAAGCTTGAGTGTCGTAACTCCAACCTCATCACTGCCACTTGAATCTAATACAAACTAATCAATGGATTGATACTTCTGACCATGAAAGGTCAGACAATTAAGTCCACTGCATTTATGGACTGAATAAATATAATTTTTGTATGATTGCACCTAGAGCAGTAATCCCCAGCTAGTTTTGGTTTAGTAGAGTGTATATGAAAGAAACGTAAAGTTTGTAGCATTTTTTGTGATTGTTAAACTCAGTGGATTTGTTATTTGTGTATGCTAATGTTAGCTTACATACATGTGTACCTTTCAGAATGTACTTCACATTTAATTTTGAGAATGTAAGATGACAAAATTAGAATATTTATACTTAAAGACATATTAGAAATATTGAAGCTGATAAAAGTGCAAAATTAATGATCTTACATTAAAAAAAATTTTTAATATTGTATAATGTGCAGCACACAACATACGTGTGTGTGTGTGTGTGTGCGCGCGCGCACACACACAGGTGTGGCTGTGTGGTAAGAAGCTTGCTTCCCAACCACAGAGTTCTGGGTTCAATCCCACTGTGTAATACTTTGGCCAAGTGTCTTCTATATCTTTGGGCTGACCAAAAGCTTGCAAGTGGATTTTGCTGATTGAAACTGAAGGATGCTCATTGTGTGTGTGTGGAAATTTGTATTTGTCAACCGCTGCAGCTTGACGACCAGTTTTAGTGTGTTTACGTCCTCATAACATAGAACTTCTATTGGTCTCCTTCGCCAACCCACTGAGCTTCAAAAGATGAACCCTGGGGTTGTTCACCTCAAGACCTTTTGAAGTGGTACTGCAACATGGTCACAGTCAAATGACTGAAACAAGTAAAATATAAGACACTCTCTCGCGCACACTCTCTTGCAAACTCTATCTCTCTCTCTCTCTCGCTCTGTCTGTCTCTCTCTCACGCTCTGTCTTGCAAACTCTCTGTCCATCTCTTTGTGTTGATATCATTCTAGAGCAGGTAAAAATTTAGGTTCCTTGTAAATGTTATCTTTGTTTTGATAATTGTAAATCGCATGGCTTTGTTGAAGAACAAAGTGATATAAAGATCTTTTTAAATCATAAAGTAGTGAAGAGACATGTAAAGCTTACTTGAGATTCATTTTCTAGTGTTTACACGTTTAGGACATTAATTTGCAAGCTTGGTTTTTCTGCCACATCTGTAGCAAGCTATTAACCCCTTCCATACAAGCTCTTTAAAGTGTCATTTCTATAACATTGCTTAAATTTTTGTTTATAAAAATTTGAAATCACTGTAATACAATTACACCAAAAAAAAAAAAAAAAAAAAAAAAAAAATAACAAAAAAATCTGAATGAAGATTAAGGGTTGGAATTTGACTACAATGAAAAGCTTGACATTAATTCAATAGAATTTCAAACATTTCCACTCCTTTATTAAGGGCAAAGTATGGGGCTGAACCCATTAACTTGAAAGGATTGAATGACTTACGCTTCCTATTTCTGAGAGATGAATGTATTGAGGATTGTTTAAGACCACTCACCCTTGGTCAAGCAGACCTTATGGTATGAAAGTAACTGAAAAAGTGTTGATGCTGGATGGTTACGTTTTTGACTGTTTGAGGTGGTATCAAAAAGTTCCCAGACTAGTTCTGTAGCGTGCCAACAGCTGACAGCACACAGTTGCATGCACAGTGAGAGCTAGCAGTGACCTTCATGGGGCAGTGTGCCAATTGACATCGCTGTGTTTATTTTGCAACTTATTAAATTTTTGTGATCATGTGTAAGCTGTAATCTGTGATTTTGTCATAGACAGGAAGTTGGAACAAAGATCCAACATGAAATTTTGCATTTAACTTGGGAGGTTTGCTACAGAAACATTGAGCATGCTTCGGCAAGCTTACAGCAATGAAGCAATGGATCATATGCAATATTCACCTTTAGAATATGATTGAGGGTTAAGAAAAACATTGGGATGAGACAGTATTATTAAAAAGCAACAAGGCATTAAACATGGTGCAAGCAACCTCTCTATATGATTACTAGTTATTTGTTTTAACTGTTCTGAGCCTTAGATTTTATTTTCTACTAAATAAACTGTCACTCGGTCATCATCTTGAGTAGGTTGCCAATTTAATATTTAATTCAGCATTTTAAAATGGTACCCTTTAGTGTTTTATCTTTTTTATAAATTGTAATACATAGAGTAGGGGACCATTTTAAAAGATAGGAGGATTAATTAGTAATTGATTGTAGGGTACTTGAGAAGTGTTGCTCTTTTGACTTCTTACAACAATCTCTTGTGATGTAGATAAGCCTTTCTGAGCATTGTTCTAAGTTTGTGGTAAGACAATTCTTATGATAGTTTACTTTGTAAAACTGTTTAAACAACTACTCGCGTTTGTGAAGATAAATTTAAAATGCCAGATATTGGGCACCTGGATCAAGCTTTTTTTTTTCTTCGAATTACTTACCTTAGGCAGGTCTTGTACTAAGCTCTAATTGTGATACAGCTATATTTGCCTATACTTCATGCCTGTGATGCAGTAACTTCTCTCTCTATAGAAGTTTGTGACCATCATCATCATCATCATCATTAATGCTATCAGTTGGATTGGTTTACAGTTGTTACATATCACCATTCTTTTTTTATTCAAGTCCTCTGCTGTGATGCTAACATCATATGATCTCAGAGTTACCATACCTTCTACAACACTTTTTTCATCACCAACCAAATATCCAGCTTGAAGTACTTTATTTTCTTTGCTAAGTTACTTTGGGAGCAAAATAAGCCAGCACTTCATCTCATGCCTCCTCTTATATTACTATTTCTATGGCTTCATACTTAAATTAATATCTTATAGCTGTTTCAGCTATTTTAATCTTTATTTTTTGGTTAAATAGCATTCTGTGAAAGAAAAAAAAAACAGATGTGTGACTTGGCTTGCTGGAAGCTTTTGTGAGTGGAATAAAACAGCACAGTTTCAGTGAAGGTGGGATTGTGTTGTCTCTAGACAATATTTACTTGTCTCCGAGAACTTACCTAATTACAAAAAAATGCCATACTTTTGTTTGGATTTCACTTACTTCATGGAACTAGATATATTGCTGATTGACAAAATAATTTGAACTGGTTTTATTTTTTTCTCTTATAAGATATTAGCTTGGCAATGTTTATTTTTGGTATCACAAGAGGTCATTGTAATTAGGTCTGTCAGTCAAAACCAGTCTGGTTGGGTGGGTGGGGGTAGGAAATTAATAGGATTGCCATTAGTCTTATTTAGCATTAGTTTTTTTTGTTTTTTTTTTCAATCTTCTCTTGAACTTACTTTATACACAACACACTGAGAAACAAGGTATAAAATATTTTATGTTATTAAGTAAATTGACAATGTATGCACAAAATATTTTTGAGAATATTTCTAAGTGCCTTGCTGGTATCTGAAAGTCAGAACGGTAAATAACTTCCTTTAGCTTATGATCGAGCATAATATACAGTTCAAAAACATTGTGAAGTGCGTGCATATGTGTGGCAAGCATCATGAGAATGTTTGAGAAGGAAATCTAGTGAACAAGTAACAAAGTTGAAATAATTTCTTAGCTGCCATTTATTTATTAAGGTAGATTTGGTATTATAATAGTTGCTGGTAATGCCATATGTCCCTAATAGAATGCATGTGAGGGATAAGATAGTAACATCTAAATGTTATAAAATGTGGCTTTTTGACTATGAAGGATTAAGGGGTTGGTTTGTAGAAATTGTTTATGAGAGTGATAGAGAACAAAAGAGTGAAAGATCACTTAATCAAATATACCTGTGGCCTGCTTTTACTCATGTACACACACTGTAGTATCACATAGCAGTTGAAAGAATAGTCAAAGGTTTGTAATGTCAGATGTGAGACACTGTCCATGGCAAGTCACTTGTTAACTAGCAATGGTCTTTTATTACTGTAAACAGTGGAAGTGCTGTGTAATTGACTTGGGCTAAACCTCTTCCAGAGGTAAAGGTCAGATGATGAACTCTGGGTATGTTGACTCATTCTAAATTCACTAAAGTTGGATTTTCATTAGTGCCCAATAACCCCAATGAGTTAAGGCACTCGCTGTCTCGTGTAACTCCTGGTCAACCCTGACTTAACAAATCAAGCATATAGTGTCCTTTTAACTTTAAAAACACAAGGTATAATTTGAGTGAAATTTGGCTGCTAGTTCTAGCAAGCTGATTGATCACATAGAGGCTTCTTTAAGATTGTGATGGCTAGTGTATGTTATACATTTATATACTGTATACTTAAATGGACAATTTCATTGGTACTAAAGTACATTGCTTAATCAATGAACATATATTACTCCCCATTCTATTTCTCATAAATAACACTTGACATGAAATCTCTCAAGTTCTAACTTTGACCACACCCATCACTTACTACTGACACACATTCTCTTTTCACTGACATTTTACACCCACCTACTATCTTTGATCTAGTTAAAGTACCTAGGTTACATGCACTCATTTGTAAATTCCTTGCCAAATAGTGGCGTCCATACCTGTATATCAAATACATTATCATTCTCCTTTCTATCAAGAGAACATAACTTTATCATATTTGTTTCTCTTTCAATCATATTTCTCTATCATATTTATCTCTGTCACACTAGCTTCTCTCTATCTAGCTATTGGTTTCATTTTGTCTAAGCATATCTAAGATACCTTATCTAATGCATTTTATGGACCTAAAAAGGCAGAATGAGCATGGTGTGAACACCTTTCATTATAAATTAGTTTGCTGATAGTTTAACTTGGGATTAACTACAACTAACACTATAATTCTTGACTTGCTCCTCTACATGCCTGATTGCACCAAATAGTCTAACTGATCAAATCCAGCCTCTCACACTTATCCTACAATGTTATTCTAAAAATAAACAATTACATCATCAAAATCTTGAAGCTACAATATAATGAATGATTGATTTTAAACAATGTGAAAAAATAAGCATAACATTTGACAGTAATCTGAATGCCAAAGGGTTAACCTGGCAAACCCCCAAGTGGTTTGCTAAAAGCTATATTGCAGCCATTCATGCAGCTGCACCTAGCTTGCAACACCTAGAAAAAGTCACCTACTCTCTACAGCTGGGTGTACATTTACATTTTAAAATACTTGGATTGAATCTCATTCTATAGAAATTTTAGCACTTCTTTGCAGACATTCTTACTAAACAGTGAAAATATGCATAAAAACCTTAAAATCTCTTATTGTTGTCATGTGTATACCATGTGATAGTAGTCATCAAGGTTGAACCAATAAAATCATAATCCCAATCACTGACCCCTTTAAACAAGCTCAACTCAACACTTGAGTGTCACACTACTATAAGAATGTTGCCATTGACATTCACAAAACTGCCTTCACTTATGAATACTCCTCAGCCAGTTCCTCGCCATCAAAGCATCCCCACCTTTCTCTCTCTCCCTCTACCCACACACACAATGTAGTAACTCACTTGTTTTGCTTATTTCTATTTCAAATGATCACTACTGGCATATATCAGATCCTGTTCTAATCATTTTCCATAATACTTAAAGTTCAAATTAAAGATTTAGCAATATTAACATTACCTATTGGTGCTACTTTCTTCCTTGGTAAACAAGAATAAAATAAAATTAAAATACTCATGAAATTAGTCTGTTTCCTACACTTCAGACATACCAGTCCTTAGCTAGGTTTACTCCTCAGCTTTCACTTGTACTTATTTTCCTGGCAACACAGTATCCAACATTGAGGTCTTGTATCATGCAAGCCTTCCCAGTATGGTTACCCTGCTTCGACACTGCAGACTGCACTGCATGAAGGATGGCTGCATTCCAAAGGATATTCTCTATGGGGAGCTGGCATCTGAAAGAAGAGCCATCGATTGACCTCAGCTGTAATACTTGTATGTTGTAGAATGAGATTTGAAGGCCCTTGGAGAGTCTTGCAGCTGAATGGCCAACATGGAGAAAAGAGATTAATGAGCACAGCAGCAGACAAAGTAGCACAGTAACTTCAACACTGTCATTCATGTATAAGTCTGTTTAGCCACTGGAGATGCTACTCCAGCTGAGCTGAAAACAGCAAGGATACTACCCATGGTCACCTCTGACCGAAGGAGGTCCGAGTAAATTTTCAGCTGAATGGACTGAAACAATGCAAAATGGTATGCCATGTTCAGATACAATGTGCTATTAAGTTCAAGAATTGACCCAATGATCTAATGATTGAGAGCTTAATACTCAAACAACTAGGCCACACACTTTAACATGTACTTAGTAGTTTATTAACAATGGTTTATTTGTCAGACTGGTGCCCTTTTTTGTGTATATTCCTGCAATACACTAATCTTTAGCTATATGTTTATTAGAATATAACAATCTTGTACTTAATCTGCAAACGAAAATATAGTGTGTGTGTGGGGGGGTGGGGATCTGAATAGGTTACCAAGCATTTGAAATAACATTTTCCTTTTACAGTTCAAATTCCACTTGGGTTGATATGTTTTAATCCTTTCAGAATATATTTATTTCAGTAACTAAACTAGTCACTCTAGAGTACTACATTCAAAGCTTCAGTTGATCCCATCAGCCCCAAACAAGTTATGGGACAAACAGCAGCAGTTGTTCAGCAGTGTAAACACACACACACACACACACACACACACACACACACACACACACACACAGAATAAATATACACACATAGTTGAGCCCTTTCAGTTTACATCTAGCAAATTTCACTCAAAATGTGTTGGTCATCCTAGGGATGTGTTTGTAAATTATTTGTAAGAGATGCATTTTTCACTTGTAATTTTTTCTGCCTTTCATTAACCCACTATGAAAGGAAATGATAAACACACAAACACTTTCTCTCCATCTCATATGCACGTATGCATGCGTACACATGCACGCACACTGTACATATAACATGTATATGTAGTTGTTACATATCACTAAGATTCTTCAATTGCTGACTGATAACTTATAGTCAATCATGTGATACGATGACTGGTGTAGCAGCACCATAGTCAACTGCTACAAAGGTAAAGGTGATGCATTAAATATGAATAATTACAGAGGTATCAAGTTGTTGGATAAGGTGATGAAAGTCATGGAGAGGGTCATAGCCTAACTGATTAGAGAGAGTTAGTTTAGACGAGATGCAGTTTGTATTTGTGCCAGGTAGAAGCACCTTTGATGCTATATTTCTGGTAAGAAAGCTGCAGGAAAAATTCCTAGCCAAAGATACACCTCTGTACTTGACTCTTGTTGACATGGAGAAAGCCTTTGACAAGGTCCCCCAATCCCTTATCTGGTGGTCAATGCTGAAATTAAGGATAGATGAGTGGTTAGTGAGAGCTGTACAAGTATAGTGAAGAATTCCATGTAGAAGTAGGGGTCCACTAAGGATCTATCCTCAGCCCCCTCTTATTCATTATAGTCCTCCAGGCAATAACAGGAATTCAAGACAGGATGACATTCCTCTAATAGCTGAGTCACTATCAGAACTAGATGTTTCAGGTGTGGAAACAAGGTCTAGAATTGAAGGGCCTTAGAATCTAGCAAAAACCAAAGTCTTAGTAAGTAGGAAGGCAGACAAATCACAAATCCCTTCAAGTAGATGGCCCTTCTCAATCTGTAGAAAAAGTGTAGGTAGAAACTCTATAAGATGTATCCAGTGTAACCTATGGACACATAAGAGGTGCAGCAATATCAAAGGAAGGCTAACTGGGAAGTTAGTTTTTGTGTGTGGCAAATGTACAGGAGCAATAAACACTGAAAATGTGCAGAAAACAGCCTCCGTCACATGTCAAGGTGGGGGAAGCTAAAAGTAGTTGATAGCTTCCATTATCTAGGTGACCAAGTCAGTAGCAGGGGTGGATGTTCTGAGAGTAGCTGCTAGAATAAGAATATCCCGGGCAAGGTTCTGAGAGCTCCTACCTCTACTGGTAACAAAAGGGTTCTCACTCAGAGTGAAATGTAGACTGTATGATGCATGTGTGCCAACACCCATGCTACACAGCAGTGAAATATGGGCTGTGACTGCTGAGGATATGCATAAGCTTGGAAGAAATGAAGCTAGTATGCTCCGGTGGATGTGTAATGTCAGTGTGCATACACAACAATGTAAGCGCCCTGAGAGAAAAGTTGGACATAAGAAGCATCAGATGTGGTTTGCAAGAGAGATGACTGCGCTGGTATGGTCATGTATTTCCTATGGATGAGAACAGCTGTTCGAAAAAGTGTCACACCCTAACAGTGGTAGGAACCTGTGGAAGAGGTAGACCCAGAAGGACCTGGGATGATGTGATGAAACATGACCTTTGAATATTGGGCCTCAAGAAGGCAATGACAAGCAACCAAGACCTTTGGAGATATGCTGTGTTTGAGAAGACCCGGCAAGCCAAGTGAGACCATAATTGTGGATTATGCCAGTGTCGCATAACTGGCCCATTTAAGAGTACCCTTCAATCATTGGGCAATATACTGTGATTGAAAAGACCTTTTGAGTTGAATGAAATCTTTGTCATAGCTGATACCAGTCTCACTGGACTGGCTCCCGTGCCGGTAGCATGTAAAATGCACCATATGGATGTGATCGAGGTCAGTGTTGCCTAACTAGCTCCCGTGACAGTGGCACATAAAAAGAACCATTCAGGCGTGGTCGATGCCAGTACTATCTGACTGCCCCTCATGCAAGTGGCACGTAAAAGGCACCCACTATACTTAGAGTGGTTGGCATAAGGAAGGGCATCAGCTGTAGAAACCTTGTCAGGTCAGATTGGATCCTAGTGCAGCCTCCTGGCTCACCAGTCCTCAGTCATATCGACCAACCCATGCCAGCATGGAAAGCAGATGTTAAACGATGATGATGGTATTATGCACATTCATTTTGTGTGTGTCTTGGAATGTGTACTTGTATTATGTCTGTTTTCACATGCTTTGGCTGTGTTTCTTTGTGTGCATAGGTTCCCTATTAGATATGTATGTATCAGTTAGTGTATGTATATCTTTTATTGTCTCTTATTTTAAGGTAATACTCAGGCTGCTTCTGCTTCTTTTACATTTTATTGAGGTATATAAAAATTTGGCTTTCGCATAGCGATTCTAATAACTTGGTGTTAGAACTCAATATAAATATGCTTCAGAATAAAGCATTATTTGAGCATAATGAAATTCGTATATCTATAATAGATTAAAAATGAAGTTCAACCTTGCTTGCTTGCATTGTTACACAGCTAAACTGATGCATAATGGGAAAAATACTCTGAGAGTAAAGTGCCCCTGAAATGTGAATATAAACAGAATAAAACAAGTTTAGCATAAATCGGACCAATGCCTATTGAGATATTCGGGGTTTTGGGGTATAAATACCCAAAACGGTGCATAATGGGAAAATACTCTGAAAATGACTTAATCCTGAAAGGGAAGAAACTCTAACCTTCCCATTAGACACTTTATGATGGGCAAATATTTTTAAGTGAAAATGACTTCAAAAATACAGTATATATTTTGTAAAAGACCCGTTTGTAACCTTGGTGTGAAATAGTTTTTTCTATAGGTTTCTTTTGAATGCATTCAACGTATCTCACTTCCAAAGATTTGTCTGCTATTTCTAGCACACCCTGCTACATATAACAGCTATTTGCAATAAAGGACCCAAAATAGCTGTTACGTGTTAGCAGGGCATGCAAGAAATAGCAGCCGAATCTTTCCTTTTCTTGGGGAAGGAACCATTTATACATCAATTCAATGCGAAAAAACCTATGAAACAAAACTCCATTGCTGAGAAACTCACTTTCCTGGTGACCCAACAGGTCACAGGTAGTCTAGTATATATATAAAATTTTGCTTCTGCTTTTTATGTTGGTATAGGCTGGATCATATATTATCAACTGTCATTCATGCTGGCAGGGGTTGGAAGGTTCAACAGGATCTGATGAGTTTGAGAACTGCATTGGGCTTCAATGTCTCCTTTTCTGTGATTTCTACAGCTGGATGCTGTAGAGACAATGCCAAAGGATACATATGTGTGTTAGTGTTGTCTTGATATCATGTGATAGTTTTTAAATGAGTGTCCCCTTCATACATGCAGTGCTCTATGATTTCAATCTCCTGGAGAACATATCTGGCCATGGGAAATATTACTTAGAAATGGTTGACGATCTGTGACAGGAAAGACATCCATGTGATAGGATGTTAAACTGATGACATGAATCTTTTTGTATGCATTTGAATCCTAAGCATATGCTTTTGTACCGTATATATATATATATATATATATATATATATAT
>NC_068991.1:39025947-39032917 GCF_001194135.2 Octopus bimaculoides | reverse complement strand
TGGAAAACGAGACAAGTAACACAAAAAACAAGGCTTCGAAAGGCAGTTGCTCCCGTGAACCAAAATAAAATTTGGGATTTGCAGAGGGTCAAAGTTGGTAACAAAAACAGGACAGTGGAGACATATAACAAACCAAATGAATCACTGTTCACATACCCAAGTTTGTCTTCATATTTCATGTTGTTTACGTTTTGTGATGTCCTGTACCTATATATATATATATATATAATGTAATTATGTACATATATGTATGTTTATATGCATATATATATATATATATATATATATATTTTATTTATATTAGATAATGTGTGTGTGTTGGTACTAATTTATGTATTTCTTCTTCAGAGCACTTAGAAAAAAACAGAAGCAGAGCCTTACAGTCAGCTAATTCAGTCATGTCCAAAGAGACTGACCAAGTAAAAAACACTTCTCCATCCTCTTCATCACACAAAATCTCAGATGGTAAGTTTTTAATTATTGCAGATTTCTCCCAGATTAATATTTGTTTGTATGAACATGAGTTTTAGTGATTTCTGTATTTAAGTATTGGGTAACTTCAATGCTATTGGACATATAGTATATCATAACCCTTCTCTGGTGCCTGTTTTAGTAGTTTGGTGAATTATTAAGTCTGGATTGTGTTTTGTGGTGGTATAGTTCTTGAGAAATATTGACATTTTAGTGGCAGATCAATATGCTTTTGACTTAAAAATAATAATCCAAATTTCCAAAATGCTTTTATAGGTTGGTACTTATTCCTACTTTCTTGGTATGAGAGGCAGATGAAAGATAAACCACTATACTACTTTGGAGATGAGATTGACCAATGAGAACATTCACTGAAGATCTGTTTCATCTTTGTGACTTAAGTGAACTGAGATAATTGAACTTCTTAAATACATCACAAAAAGATCTACCATGCCTCTACCTAATCAGTTGACCTACCAGAAAGAGCAGCCAAAATCCCCCTTCAGCTAGAAAGATATGCATTGGATATGATTTATAGATTCATTGTATCTGGGTAAAAAAAAAAAAAAACGTTGGATGGTCATCACTGGAATTACACCTGAATAATTTACCCCAACATTTTTTTTTAAATGTTAATCTTTCACATCTACTTGTGTACAGTATTGATTCTTACACTTCAGTAAATCCAATGAAATGTTCTATACTAAGCAGAATTGGTAAAATATTAGTCATTGAATTTAATTTTCCCCCTTCCTCACTGCATAAATGTTTCTAAATTAGATTGGCAATGCTCACTGTATTAAATATTTTAGCCCAAACTTAACTGCTTTGTATGTGAATAGCATTTCTGAGTAAATTAAATTTCATTGTTTTTCACAAATCATATTGAATTTTTGTTCTAATTATGTATCTGTTAAAAGTTATTTCAATTTTAACTTTGACATTATTTCTGATTCTTTTGATACCATCTCACCTGAAACTGCCTTGATTGTTGAGATGTATCTTTCAGTACATCTCGACGCTTCTAAAGCAAACTTTTTGTTTACTTTCATGCCTTGATTTTGTTTGAAAGTGATCTTGGGGAAAGTCTTCCATCAAAATTTCATGATCTTAATTTTGATGTCCACTTTACTGTGCTTGATAACTTCGATACAGTTCATTAAGGCTCATTTTCTATGGCTGGATTCCCTTCCTGTCATCAACCTTCAATTGTTTTCAAGCCAAGCAATATTTTTCCAAAGCTAGACATGCTTCCATGGAAGAAGACTAAATGAATCACTATACAAGCAGTGTCAGTCATTTCTAATTATTGCAAGATATCAAGGCACACGCATGTATATATGTAACAGGCTTTCTTTCAGTTCCCATCTGCCAAATCTACTCATAAGGTTTTGGTCGACCCAGAAGTAAATGCCGCCCAATGGAAATGAACCTGAAACCATACGACTGGGAAGCAAATTTCTTAACCACACAGCCATACCTACACCTATAAATTATTTTACTAAACTTTTCACGATGTCTTCATTATAAGTCTATTTCAACAAAAATCTTGTAACCAAAAGTTTATAAAATGTTAACTTTAGCTAATTTTTGATCCAATAATACTAGCAAAGCACAAAAAAAAATTCATAGATCATAAAATATTATAATATTACTGAAGTATTTTTGTATACATAGATGCACTTCTATACAAATATTTGAATTTTCTAAGTTTATCTTTTACTTGTTTCAGTCACTAGACTATGGCCATGCGAGGGCACCGCCTTGAAGTTTTAGTTAAATGCATTGACTGCAGTACTTTTTTAAGTGATACTTATTCGATCGGTCTCTTTTGCCAAACTGTTACAAACACACTAACACTGGTTGTCAAGTGTTGATGGGGACACACACACACACACACATGACAGGCTTCTTTCAGTTTCCACCTACCAAATCCACTCACAAAGATGCCACGCAGTGGGACTGAACCTGAGACCATGTGGTTGGGAAGCGAGCTTCTTACCACACAGCCACACCTTTTTTTTTTTTTTTTAAACTTGTTATAATTAGAAAATACTAAATTAAAATATTATGAAAGGCTAAAAACCATATTCAAAAGTTCAATTAGCTAATTTTATTTTGAGAAATTGTCATTAAAGATTAATCTCCACGGGTAATTAGCAACATATTTCTTTAATGGGTAAGTTATAATTTTCCTTTATTTTCAAGGTGCATTGGTATTTTGTAGATTTATCGTTATCATGTATATTTTGTTATACTGTCTGTTAATTGCCGAACAAAAATCTCTTGTGATTATTGCATGTGTGGATTAGTTGTAGCCCAGATATTAATTGGGGGGCAGGGGGCAGGAATGGTAACACAGCATCAGCTCTAGACTGGTGCAGTATGGTTGCAAAGTCATTCTGTTGAAGCAAATGTAATGATTCATTGATTTATTGAATAGCTAATTTTAAAGCAGTCCAGAATCAAAGAAGTTATCATTGGGTGTCCTCTTGTGAAAAGAGCTCAACAGACCTCAGATAAACTGTAGAAAGTTAATTCATTCTCTAAAAAAAAAAAATTTTTTTTTTTACTTTTGTTTGCTTTTCAGTTGAAGAAAATAGTGTTATTAGTAGTTTTAGATAAAAGATGTTAACAGTATATTCCATCCCAAAGGAGAACGAGCTGAGGAGTAAAAGTCTAAGGATGTTCAGCTGTAAGTGAAATTTAGGTCATGAAGTTAAGAAGTTCACTTTACAACCGTTGGGTTTGATCCAACCACATGGCTTCTTGGACAAGTGCCTGCTTTCCTAACCTTGGCATCAGGTTTAACCGATTTGTGTAGAATTTTGTAGGCAAAATTCTGTGGAAGCCAATCATATGTATCAGTCATTTTCCAGTGTAGATCAGTGAAAGATGTAAATGTTGGTAAGAAAACTAAAAAGAACAGCTTCTGAATAAAAATACTGTGGTGCTTGTTTTACCTTTGTGGTACGAACAGCCCCTTTTCATGATTGCAATGAAATGGTGATTATCTCTTAGAAAATAACTGTTGGCCACCAACTAATTGCAATATAAAATGTCATATGTTAGTTTGATATAAACTTTCTTTCTGATGAAATTTATTTTGGGTTCTGATTTTGATTATTTTTCTTTGCAGTGCAGGTCTTGATCTTATTTAATTTCTATTTTCTAAGAATTTTTTGTTTTTCTTTTTCACTTAGCCACATTAGAAAATTCTCAACTACAGGACCGACGAGGAGTAGCTGTATCTCATATCGGTACTGGATCTGATTCTAGCTTTAACAGTAACCAAGTTGTAGACACTACTTGTGATGATAGGTTAGATGTGTCACATTCAAATGCTGCTTCAAGCAGTGGGACTGGTGAAACCAGTGTAATTTTTCCAGAGCCTATGGCACAGCAAAGGCCAGGTAAAATCTTCTCTAATTCTGTAACTAAATGTGCTAACAATGGGACACCCTTGTCAGAGACATCATTGAATAACAGTGACATTTGCAATAAGAGTGCTATAATGGTAATGAGTGACGAAAGTCACTCGACACTCAGGGATAAGAACTCTTTGGGAAAAGACATACTAAATGAATCAGCTGTTCCAGTTTCAAGCACAGCTTCGACATCATGCCGGGAGGAAAGTACTCAGTGCTCACCTGGAAACCTTAGTAACCAGCCTGTACCAACATCATGTCAGCAGCAACAACAGTCAACACCTGAAAAGAGTCAAGAAGAACAGAAAGGTGTAAAGAGGTAATATCATTTAGCAATTATTTTAACTGGTTCCTTTTAAAATTTGTAGCTTTAGATCCCCCACAGCAACTGTAAAAATTTCAAGAAAATATTTTCTTTATCAGAATCTTCATGGCGATAGTCTTAATTTTTCACATCACTAACATATCTGACCCTACTTTAGGGTAAAGTTGTATCTAATTGTAACTGTAAGTGTTCCAAGTTTCTTTTGGTTTGAATGGGTTTTGCCAAATATATTACTGGTGGTCAGAAGATTGAGAAAACTACCATGCGTGGTCACATAGTCTATCAATTTTACATTCCTTTGCATAATGACTGAGCAAGTAGTACCTTGTTTAAGAATTTCCCATGTGTATGTGTGTGTGTATTTGAAGCATGGAAGTGAACTTTGGTTTACAATACTGAAACACATTTGTGAACCCATGAAAAGGAGGATAAATGTTAATGATCTAGCCTGTTTCTGCAATATTGTGTGTGTACGTGTGTGCAGGTGAGAAAGAGAGAGAGAATATTTCTGAACTATAGTCCAGTTTATTTATCACACCTTAAAACTCTTAATGTGTTAGCTGATGCGTGCTTGCATGACCTGAATGGTGAATTGCATAGACTGTGCTTTGTTGAGAAGTTCCATTGAGTGTGTTAAATGTTTAAAATATCACTTAGGTACAAGCTTCAATTTATGATCAGAGACAAGTGGTAAGATGAATAGCATTTTTTTTTTTTTACTACTACTGCTAACTTATGGTTTATAACCTTGTTTCTTGCTGCAAGGTGTTTCATAGTGTTTCTGCATGGTGAGAGTACTTTTTTCAGAGTTTATCCATTTGCTATATCCAAAGTCCAGGCCAAACATTGTTTTTGTATTGTACTGATCTTTGTGACATGCCCTGCAATAAAGGTAATCTTTGCTTTTATCTCTGTTTAAAATAAGCCATGCATTGTTTGGTTTGATACCGATTTCTAAACTGTAATTTATTCCAGTATTTTCCTCAAAGTTTATTTAATGAGGTTGTGGTGAGCTTAAAGGTTATTAATTTCTTCCTTATACAGATTTGTTCAGGTCTCTTTATTTTGTAGAATATCACTGTAGACATTGGTTAAATGGGTATAAGACATGCATGCATCTTCCTGATTAATAACCATTTTACTAAGAGATCCTACAACTTGTATGACTATTATTCAAAAATTAATAAAGCAAAATCTATCTTGTGTTTTTAATCAGTGTAGATTGAAGGCCTGCATTTAATTTCTACTTCACAGTGATAAACATTTAATAAACCAATGTGTCAGAAACAAAGACTACATCAAACCTTTCTGGATTCTTATATCAATGTGCATTAGTCATTGCAACTCTTGTTTTTAACACTGTATGATGGTCAAATGTTTTGGGATTCTTGTTCTGAGTGTGATGGAAGTATTATAGAGATATATCATCATGGAATAACTGGGCTTACAAGAAGAAAATAATGCAATCAGCTGTGCTATATCACTCTTGATGTGGCCCTCAACACAATTCTTTGTATGCTTCTCTTGCTTCAGTTATAACTATGGTCAGTTCATGAGAAATTGAAATACTGTGTATCAGAGTTTTAAAGAGCTCTTCTACTAATTTGTCCGATCTAATTGTTTTGTCAATATTTTTTGGACATCTTAGCAAAAAACAAGCCTGATTTTCAAGAATTGTCTTCAGTCCCATTAGATTCGCTGAGCCATGTTTGAAATAGTAATCTGAGATGTCAGGCATATCTTTCCCAGGCCTAATCACTTTTAGCTGTCATGAAAACATATTTTCTGTAATCTTTATATCCAACTAAATGTGGATGTCTTATTAGAACACCAAATACTTCATTATCAGCCTTGAGAAATCCTCTCATATAGGTGCTTGGTGCATAAAAGCACACATAGTTTGTAGTAGATGGAACTCCCATATCATGTAATTTATCCTGGGCAAGCTTTTCCTTTTGTGTGCCATTGGCAAATATTAAGGCGAATGTTGCTACCCCAACTAAAATCTTGCAGACTGTATCAAACCCATAATATGAAACCATATTTGTTACACCTGTCTTACTTTCATACCTCCATAAGCTCATCTATTTTAGTTTACACATTGTCCCTGAGGCCAACTTGTGTAACTTGATTATTTTTGCATATTTTTCTTAATTCTGTATATAATTTTGAAAGTATTGAAAGTTAGGGAATACTCTTCAATTCTGATTTATATTGATCATATCTCTTGCTTGTATTATAATAATGCTTCTCTAGCAACTATTATTCATCATTGATCCAAAGCTAGTTTGCGTCATTTCTGCAACTCCAAGAACATTAAAATAGTTTTCCTATTTCAGGAATAACATTTCCTGCTCTGTAAGGATTTCATTTAATTTGTATTTCTCCTGATTTAACAACCTGTTAAAGGCGAGAAATAATCTTTATAATTCCTAGAGTTACTTGACTGACTAGATCAGTGTTTCCCAACCTTTTTTCCCGGCGCCCCACTTTTTCATAGCAAAAGTTTTTACGCCCCACCTTGGGAATCACTGGACTAGATGATGTCTTTAACTATAATATTTCTGTACAGTCAGTTTTGTGAAAACCTATTTAATCCAGTCTTAAAAAATCTAGTTTGAAGATCAGCAGATATTTTTCAGTTGTTTTATTCATATATTTAATTTAGATTACTTAAATTCTTTAATTCATCTAGTCTTTTGGCTCTCATAGTGTGCTAAATGATTCCATGCTCCTGTTAGAACGT
>NC_068991.1:39024486-39025937 GCF_001194135.2 Octopus bimaculoides | reverse complement strand
CCAGCAGTTCCTGTCGATGAAAATTTCATGCATCATTTACTGCCAGTAGTGATTCATGCTACATGTATAGGGATGCGCGTAAGTTTATTGCTCAGTGCGGGATCTTCTTTGTCTCGCTGGGGTGCGAGAGTTTCCGATGTGGAGGCTTCAAAGGAAAGACGGAATCTAAGGTTGTGCCTGCGATGACCGCTCGTCATGTACAAATATTTTCACAGCCCACGTCTATGCCCCGCGCCCCACCTGAATTTTCTCAGGCCCCACCAGTGGGGCGTACGCCCCACCTTGGGAATCACTGGACTAGATGATGTCTTTAACTATAATATTTCTGTACAGTCAGTTTTGTGAAAACCTATTTAATCCAGTCTTAAAAAATCTAGTTTGAAGATCAGCAGATATTTTTCAGTTGTTTTATTCATATATTTAATTTAGATTACTTAAATTCTTTAATTCATCTAGTCTTTTGGCTCTCATAGTGTGCTAAATGATTCCATGCTCCTGTTAGAACGTGCTACTCTGTAAATATTTTAATTAGTTTCTCTGTGCCTTCTCTGTGATTTTTAGGGGAAGTGCAGAACTGGTGTCAAAATGTTAACTTTGAAAAAGGCAACTGAAAAGTAGGTGAACCAGTACTCTCACAAAATATGGCTAATAATATGTACTTAATATTTGTAGAACCATTGATGAAATGGAAGACAAACCAATACAGAAGAACAAGAAAAGATGTTATCAATGTAAATGCAAATTAGAATTAGCACAACGTCAAATTGGTCAGTGCCGCTGTGGTAAGTATTTGAAGTATTTTCATCCATCCAGATTCCATTTTATTATTGAAAAAGGTTTTGGCTAGTTCTGATACTTTTTATTGTGTCAGTGTTCAGTACATTTTCCAAAGAATAACTTACAAACTATCTATTCTATTATTGTATGTTTGCTTTCTTTTTAAGCTTTGCTACATTTTTCAATGAATTAAAGCTTTTTCCTGTAAATGATACAGAGTGGTGCCTTTACCCAAAGATTTTATTGGTCTTATTGCCCAAGAAATTATAGAAGGTGGTATTGTTGCAGATTATATATTCTTTGAAATATCTCATTCCTTGGGTTGCTCTTGATTGTGCATAGGGTTGTCTCATGATAGATTTGCAACCTTAACACTTAATAAGGCTTGACAAAGAACAAAAAATTGCAAAAAGAAATTCAAATGGAGTTTCTTCAGATATGTAACCCAGTCTCTCTTTCTCTGCTCTCTCTCTCTCCTTCCCCTCTCTATCCTCCCTCTAACTCCTCTAGCTCCTTCTCCCCCTTCCCCTCCTATCTCTATCCTCCCTTGAGCTCCTCTACCCCCTTCCCCTCCTATCTCTATCCTCCCTCTAGCTCCTCTACTGCCCCTCCTCTCTATCCTCCCTCCAGCTCCTCTACCCCCTCCTCTTCCCCTCCTTTCTCTATCCTCCCTC
>NC_068991.1:39001775-39024054 GCF_001194135.2 Octopus bimaculoides | reverse complement strand
GTTAAAACCAAGTTTAATAAGCACATAGTTATCCTTGCTGTGGAAATACTGTTAGATTATAAAATTCTTGGCAACCAGAATGGAAAATCAGTTCAGTGAGTTTCAAGTTTCGTTTAACCCTTTTGTTACAATATTTCTGTTGAAGTAAGGTGGTGAGCTTGCAGAAACGTTAGCACGTTGGGCAAAATGCTTAGCGGTATTTCGTCTGTCTTTACATTCTGAGTTCAAATTCCGCTGAGGTCGACTTTGCCTTTCATCCTTTCAGGGTTGATAAATTAAGTACTAGTTGCATACTGGGGTTGATCTAATCAACTGGCCTCCTCCCCAAAACTTTCAGGCCTTGTGCCTAGAGTAGAAAAGAATATTTCTGTTGAAGTACAATATTTTTTATTTCACTTAATTTTTAAAATAATGAACACTTTAGTAGGTTTAAATTTTGATCAATTTAATGCAGGATGTTGGTATCAAAAGGTTAAAGCCTTACAAAATTTAATCTCAAATATGCTGTACTGGTATCTCAATTTACTTGGTCAGCTTTACATAGCTTTGTTAATGTAATATGATCTAGTTTACATTTTCCATACATAGCAAGATATTCTCTCAACAGTGAAGAGGTTATATGCAAATCTAGAAAAAGACAGATGTTAGCCAAAACTAGTTGATCTGATTTTACATTTTGGTTGTGTGTGTTTGTTTGTCCACAAATGTTTCGTTGAAATTCCATTTCTCTTTCCAGATTATGTCTTCTGTGCAGCACATCGACTGCCAGAGCAGCACAACTGTATTTTTGATCACAAAGAAGATGGCCGTCGAGAAGCTAGAGAAAAAATGATAAAGCCTGTTCGACATTTAGGAACCTCATTCAGAAGACTTGATTCTGATTCATGAGACTATTCCTAACCTTATGCACTTTTCAGATTTCAATTTCAATGAAATTGGAAACAAAACAAAAAAAAAGATTATTACCATTGATTTTGAAGAGACTGCTTCATTCTTTAAAATAAAATAATAAACAAAGCAAAAAATATAAAATATTAAATAAAATTAACTATGCTGCTCAATTCTTTCAAATTAAGAATTGCCAAAATAATGATGATGGTAATGCTGGTGTTTATACTATTAACTTCTGGGCTCTAACCAAAACTTCCCATCAATTTTGATATGGATTACATACAACTGTTTATTCTATAATGGTTATTTGCTTACAGAGCAGGTATTAACTATATATATATAATATGTATATATAATATATATGTATATATATATATATAAATAATAAATAATATAACATAGATTTTATGTATATTGAATAAAGAGAAATATTTGATAAACAGGCTCATTTGGTGAAGAAAATTCTAAATGACTTCTATAGATATAATTAACACTATATATGTTTAACAGCTGTGTCCAACTGTTCCTTTCACACACAAAATGTTCATATTGTGTGTGATCTTTAGGGGGTTTTAAAACCTAATTTTGGTCATGTTTGAACATAGGATAAAATTATATTTGTAATATTTATGAATTTTGTCTGGTGTGGGTGGGTAGGTGGTTGGTTGCACATTTGATTTTTTTTCCTTTTTCTTTCTTTCTAAACTCTTAGGGAGGAAGGCAGTGTCCAGGACTGGTGGATGAAAGGAAACTCTGCTTAGGCTGGAATATGGGCCTAAATGCTTGTAATGGTTGGTGCCACTAAAGGCAACCAAGGGCCACGTGATGGTGCTTAACTAGTCAGTCAGTTAATTCTGCCGCCCAAGAACAGAGGAACAGTGAAATTTTTTATTCATATATATTTTAATTTAAAAGAAAAATGGGCTCCAATCAACTAATTAATAACAGCAGCAATACTAGCCAATTAAGAAATGTTCTTGAAGAGATCAGCTAAAACAACTAAGGGAAGCAATTTTACCTCATTGTCTATTTTATTGTCCTGTCTCTTTGTTTTGGCCATTGTTGTTGTGTGTGTGTGTAAGAGAGAGATAAAGCCAAAACCTGTTGTACAACTTATCACTACAACACAAGAAATGTGTGTATGAGGGTATAGGAATGCTGACAGGTTTAAGATATTTGTTTCACAATCATGAGATTTCTGGTTCAATCTCACTGTGTGGTACCTTCAACATGTGCCTTCTATTCTAGACTTGAATTGATCAAAGCCTGGTGAATGACATTTGTGTAGATAGAAACTATGGAAACCTACCAAATAGACTGTACCTGATAATTAAGGGGCCAGCCTTGTCACGCACTGTCATGTTGATTCTGTCAGTGTTGGGGTGTTACATTTAAAGGTCTGGAATACAGTCATTTACACTTGTAAGTCAGTGAGCAGGTAGATCTGTTGATAGAGCAACTGGCATACTCTTTGTTGAAGCTGGCAGAAGATGTGTCTAGGAATCCAGCATTAACAACATTTAATGGAAATAGCTTTGCTTTTTCCATGATTCTTGCTGCTTTACCTATATTTTAGGTATTCTTTGCAGAATAAAACATTTTTTTTTTAGCTCCACTTGCCACGTTAAAAGTGTATAGTCCTGATAAAATATGTATTTTAGAGGTTACATATTTTTGTTTTTAAATGAAAGTAATAGTATCCTCTTTTTACACACGCATTTCTCGACTTCGCATCCTAAACACATCCACATTAGGCAAGATTATTAGTGATAAAGATGGCAGTAATATTGTATCATTTTTATTATACCATTAAACCATGTTTGATATTAATGTAGTCCCCAGGGTGATGAGTTGGAAGAATCGTTAGTGGGCCAGGCAAAATGCTTAGTGGTATTTCATCCACTTTTACGTTATGAGGTCAACTTTGCCTTTCATCCTTTTTGGAGTCTATAGAATAAGTACACCAGGGTCAATGTAATCTATTTACCTCCTCCCCTAAAATTGCTGGCCTTGTGCTAAACTTTGAAACTGATATTAATGTAGTTTCCTGGATGGCAAGTTGGCAGAATCGTTAGCATTCCCAGCAAAATGTTTAATAGCATTTCATCCAATTCCACTACAGTGGTTGACTTTACTTTTTATCCTCTCAGGGTTGATTAAAAAAAAACAACTACCAGTTGAGCACTGGGGTTGATGTGATATACTTACTTCCTCTCTCAAAATTGCTGGCTTTGTGCCAAACTTTGAAACCAATATCAATGTATTTCCTTTAATTTGTAATCTCAAGATTTAAAACTAATTTTGTTTTCCTTCTAGGAGTGGTGGTTAGTTTCAATTTTTATTTATAAATTTTTGGTTTTTAATCATTCTCAACTGAGCTATTAGTTTATTTGTTGCTAACTTACCTCAGTGTACCTGTCTGCCTAATTGTAAATTGGGAAGTATGTTCTAAGCAGTAGGAATATTATGTAGCTGGTGAGTGTTTTCTTAGCTGTCTTCAAGCCAATAGTATGATTTTTTTTTTAAGTTCATTATTGCAAGCTATTAGATCACCCTGATATTCTATCTTTTTATGTTCAAACTAACTAGATTCAATCTTTCATACCTACCCGACAATGTCATTCTAAAAATAAACAATTACATCATTGAAATCTCAAAGCTTCAAGATAATGCATTATTCAAAGCAATGTGAATAAATAAGCATTACATTGGAGAGAGTAATTTGAATGCTTTGAAATGATCTTCAATGGTGCCTCCTTCTTCTGTTAGGTTGGTCTGAAAATAATGGCTGCTCTAAGTGTTTTGAAATGCAATTTTATCATAGTATTTTAATTATGTTTTAGGTGAATTTCGACATACTTAATAATTGATGTATGCTCTTTAATAATTTTCTACTTATTTCAGAGAGAAAACAGTCTTGAAGCATAGGCGCCATTAATTATGAACATGACAAAAAAGGACCATTGCTTACTTTTCTTGCAGGAGTTCAAGCTTGGGCACAATGCTTCCCAAACTGCTGCCAATATCAACAAAGCATGGGGAGAGGGGTCCACAAGTGATCGCACAGTACAAAGGCAGTTTCAGAAATTCCGTAATGGTGATGAGAGCCTTGACGATGAAGAAGGTAGAGGACAGTCATGCAGCCTTGACAATGAACAATTGAAAGCAATTGTTGAACAAAACCCACGTGAGAGAAATTTGGTGTCAGTATTACAATTCTCACACGTAATCTGTAGACGATTGGTAAGGTGAAAAAGCTCAGTAAATGGGTACCGCATGAGCTCAATGAAAATCAAAAAGTTTGGCATTTTGAAGTGTACTCTATGCTCTTTCCACGAAATACTTATGATCCTTTTCTTGACCGAATCGTCACTTGTGATGAAAAGTGGATCCTTTATGATAACTGTAAATGATCAGGTCAATGGCTTGACTGTGAGGAGTCCCCCAAACATTTCCCAAAGCCAAAGTTGCATCAGCAAAAGATTATGGTGACTGTCTGGTGGTCTGCAATTGGTATTGTCCATTAAAGCTTTCTGGAAACCAATCAGAGCATTTCAGCAGAGGTTTACTGCAATCAACTTGCTGAAATGCATGCTCACTTGCAAAAATGGAGATCTGCATTGGTGAATCAGTGTGGCCCAATTCTGCTCCACAGTAATGCAAAGCCACATGTTGCAAGAATGATGCTACAGAAACTCACAGACTTGGGATACAAGACTTTACTGCATCCTCCATATTCTCCTGATCTTTCAGCCACTGACTTTTTTTTTTTTTTTTTTTTTTTTTTAAGCATTTAAACGTTTTTAGGTGATAAAGCTTTCAGGTCCAAACCAGAGGTGGAATCGGCTTTCAAAGATTTCTTAGCATCAAAGCCAATAAGTTTTTATCAACAACGCATAAATAATCTCGTTGATTGATGGCAGAGATGCATAGCTGTTCACAGCTCATACTTTCACTAATCAAGACATTTCTATTGTTAATTTTTCCAAAATAAAATTGTTTCTGAAATCAGACATTATTTTTGGAATAACCTAATAATAGATGATTTGATAGTTGTATAAATTGGCAGGCTGAATTTGTTAAATTCCAAATTATAACTGGTTTCAAGTTAGAAAATTTAGCTTCACTTTGACACTGCAGCATGATCTGGGGTGAGATGTTTTAGTTATCTTTATAAACATACTTCATAACTAGAATTTTAATAATTAGATTTGTTCTGCTTAATTCAAAGAAATACAATGAAATGAGAAACATGAACATTTAAATGAACTGCTACTGTACATGATGAAAGAAATGGGTATCCAAATTTGTCAAAATATAACATGAGTGTTGAGAGTCAAATCCTTAAAGAGAACCTACTAAAGATATTTGTGCACAAAATTCTGAAAGATCATTTACAGTTCTTGCATGGTTTTGCTGTATAACTATTGCTACATGCCTCTATATTAATCCTAAGGGTCTTCAAAAGAAAAACAAAGAACAACTTTTATTAAATACTGCCTGATTTCATATCGATGGTACGGTGTATGAACATATTCACCATAAATATTTTTATTTATCCAGGATATGTAAAAAAAATCTCTTTAAATTTTATTACCTCTTCATTCTTAAAATATGCTTATTAGATGGCTGTATGATTAAGAATTTCTACTTCAGAGTTACATAGTTCCAGTTCCACCTCATTTCACTTTGGAGAAGTTTCCACTACTATAACCTTGAGTGGAATTTAGAGGGAATCTACAAATGTGGTGTTCTTGCATGTCCCATGGTTTAGCAGGTGAAACTCAGAAACCAATAAAATGCCAGACTGAAATTACTTTCAAAGGCATTACCCCAGCAAGGATGCAGTTCATTATCATCATTTAAAGTCCATGTTCCATGCTGTTATAAGTTGGACAGTTTGACAGGATCCAATAGGTCCAAAGACTACATCATACTCCAGTGTCTACTTTACCATGGTTTCAGTGGTTGGATGCGCTTCCTAACACCAACCACTTCATACTATGCATTTGTAGTGGGTTTCTTTTTATTTTTTGCCACCACCACTAGTGAGGTTGTCATGCAGCTTGCAGTTACTTAGTACCAACTTAATCTTAAATGTCATACATTGTTGCTATTATCTACAACTGCCATTTGATTCTTATGTTAATTCATTCATTTGGTTATTGCTATATAAGCTATTTATCAATTATGGAGCCGCTGCATTGCAGTTTCAATTTCTGTTTAGATTTGAATTAAAGTTTCTAGTTTCACTCTGGAGATGTAGGACTTCAGGGGTGAGTGAAATAGATCTCTTTTAGAGTAACAAGTTTTGTACTTTGAGTTTAGTATTATTTACTCTGCTATGGTATGAGACCATTGAAACTAAAGTGAACTGGGATTGATCTCAAAATAAATGTACATATTCCTGGCTCTTGATAAACAACTCAAACTATTCAAAATGTTACTTTTCATCTTAGCCCTTTAACTGCAGAATTAAATTCCATAGTTATTCCTGTAATGATGTTAAACATCTACCAAAGGAAAGAATTGTTATTTTCTACAAGTCACATTTCCTTAATAAACTTGACACATCTCAGATAAAATAGTTTCAAATATGACATTATTCAACAAAAGATACATTGGTATACAAAACTGCTTTCTGCAGTTAAGGGTAATGAAATTTTAAATAGAGATATTTGATTTCCTTGGTAAAAGGGTTAACAAAAACAGAAAATGTTCCATTTACACACCATATTAACTTTAAGATATTTATTTTTGTGCTTGTTTTTTCAAGCAGTTACCACTTGAATTTCAAATTTTGTACTAGATCCATTAGTCAGATAACTATTTTTTAAAGATAAATCTCCTCCCTTGAGATCCATCTTTGTTACAGATAGGCTTCCAGACTTATAACATAAACTTCAGGTTTTTAACTTCTTACACATGAAACCTGTGTTCTCAATGATGTGGCTTAAAGGAATTCATATGCATATGTATCCAACAGGTGTCAAGAATTTTGGATATTGACAAGTGTATTAGATAAGTCATTACCAATTTGTACTCTGGGCAACCAAGTATGATGCTTATGTGGTTACATATCTGCTTTCAATGATTTTAAAGTCTTTTAAATGTTCTTTGAATGTCTCAAGAATAGCTTTAGTGGCTTTTGACAGTACTCCTTTTTTCTTTTAAGATATATCGTTAAAATTATTTTCAATACATTGCTATTTCTATCAGGTTGTGGAGGCGCAATGGCCCAGTGGTTAGAGCAGTAGACTCGTGGTCATAGGATCGTGGTTTCGATTCCCAGACCAGGCGTTGTAAGTGTTTATTGAGTAAATACCTAAAGCTCCACGAGGCTCCAGCAGGGGATGGTGGCGAACCCTGCTGTACTCTTTCACCACAACTTTCTCTCACTCTTACTTCCTGTTTCTGTTGTGCCTGTATTTCAAAGGGTCAGCTTTGTCACACTCTGTGTCACGCTGAACATCCCCGAGAACTACGTTAAGGGTACACGTGTCTGTGGAGTGCTCAGCCACTTGTACGTTAATTTCACGAGCAGGCTGTTCCAGTTGATTGTAACTTCCTATTGCTGTAAAATTTGCTGGAGCAGTGAATTTTATTTTAATTTTTCATTTATTTGCAATGCTGAATTCAGTGTTTTTTCTGGAGTATGATCAGAAAAAGGTTGGTTTTACCATTTAAAAATTTTATTTCAGGAATGATTGTAATTACCAGTATAGATGTGATTTCCTTGCATAGTCCACTGGCTTGGAGCTTAACTTTTGGTTTCAGTTGTATAAAGTTGCTGAAAGACTATCATCTGATGCAGAGGTAACACCTGTAGGAGAAGTTGAACTAACTATTGTCAGTCAATGAAGAATTCATCAGTTTCAACAGATTTACTGCTGCCCCTAGTATACTGGTACCCTTTGAAATCTAAATTTGTTGGTCCTAACCCATGCCAGAATAGAATGTGAATGTTAACTGATGAGTCACTGCACAATCACAATACCAGTTATTAGATACTCTCTTGACATTGTCATTTGTGGTATCCCGTACTATATAACTGGTATTTATATTACCAGCCTGGAGGTATAAATATCTCAGATTGATTTTACTGGAATATGAACACTTATTAACCCTTTTGATACCAGCCCACCCAAGACTGCCTCTGCTTCTACAATACAAACTTCATGTTGATTTATGTTCCAAACACTAAGTTGATAATGACAAAAGTTACTTTACCAAATTCTTCATTTTCGAAATTGATTGAAACAAGGGTTAAACAAGACTAAAACAATGCATAATACATTTAGTTTATCTCTCTTCAATCAGCCTTTATCTATAAATTGTAGTCTAATTTGTAATTTAACTTTGTTACTATATTTCTGTTGAAATAGTCTTTTTTTTTTTCTATTAATTTTGAAAATAATGAAGAGTAAAATAGCTTAGTCATTTTTAAGCTGGTGTTAGGAATAGAAATTAGCATGAAATTTTGATTGAAGTTTTTAATTTAAATCATTTTAATACAGGGTGTTTGTATCATAGAACCAAGTTGCTTGGTATCAAAAAGTTAAGGGAGATAAATTTCTCTAGATAATACATGAGCATTTGTATGGTGTACTAAATGAACCTCCAACTTGCCTTAAGCTATTCTCTGTATCTGAATGATTTCTCTTATGAATAGACAGTATTAAAATGTCAATGTTGTGCAGATTTTGTTCCCACCCTCTACCTTCTGAGTTCAAATCCTTTGGTAGTCAACTTTGTCCTTCATCCTTCCAGGAGTTGAATAAAAACAAAACCCATCAATACAAGATGGTGAATTAACAGAACCATAAAAACATTGGTCTGGATACTTTGTGATATTTGTTTTAACTCTTTGCATTTTGAGTTTAAATTTTTCTAGGTGGTGGATTTAACCTATTGCCTTGTAATGGGCAATAGACAATGCCTTTCCTCCTGACTAAAAAATAAAATATAAGTCCATAAAACCGTACTTCTCCCTCTAGTTTGATTCCCAGACTATGTACTACCTTAATAATTTCTGTTCCATATAATTTTGATTGATCTACTCTCCAATCCCATATTAACTACCATGGAACTGCATCCAGGTAATGTATTGTAGGGTAAAGTATCTGAAGACTATTGGAGAATAAGATTGATTAAAAGAAATACAACATATCTTTTTAACTAAAGTAATATCTGACCTGAAAAATATACATGTATTTATAGTCTTTGTCGATAACCATTAGTTTGTAATGAACAGTTTTATTGTAAAAATGTATGCTTTTGTTACAGTTTCTGCTTGCGAATTCACCTTACCATGCTGGCTTGACATCAACAAAATTACGCCACTTCTTGTCCAATGTTTTGAATCTGGGTTTGTCCCCATTAAGGTGGGGGTGGATCTACCTCATTCCTACAGCAACCGCTCTCACACCATCTCGCTTGGTTTTGGGTGTCCTTCCTCCTCAAGCCAACCCTCCCAGTCTCCTCCACGTTTTCTTTGGTAGCCCTTGCTTTTGCAGTTCATTCACTCTAAAGTCAAGCACCTTCCTCAGCATGATCCGCAACACATGTCCATACCACTGCACTCTATTCGCCCTTGCCAGCTGTTCCACCGATTCCTGCATCCCCATCAAGTCCTCAACCCTCCTTTTATCGAATAGTTTCATGCCACACACTGCTCTCACCAATGCTTTCTCAGTCCTTCTCAAAATTGCTATTTCACTTTCCCTCAGACACTGTCTCTCTCCCATACAACATTGCAGATCTCACACAACTCCGATAAACCCTTTCATCTTCAAGGAGAACTTTTTTCCGGATAATAATGCTCTACATTCTAAAACACACTGCAACTGGGACATCTCCTTTGCACAGTCTTAGTGACAAAAGAAAGGAGTGGCTGTATGGTGAATAGCTTGCTTACCAATCATATAGTTCCAGGTTCAGTTCAACTGCATTGCACCTTGGGTAAGTGTCTTCTACTGTAGCCTTGGGCCAACCAAAGCCTTGTGAGTGGATCTGGTAGACAGAAACTGAAAGAGGCTCATTGTATATAGATGTGTGTGTCTGTTTACGTCCCTGTAACTTAGCAGTTCAGCAAAAGAGACTGATGGAATAAATACTAGGTTTACAAAGAATAAGTTCTGGGGTCAATTTGTTTGACTAAGAGCGGTGCTACTCCAGCATGGCCGCAGTCAAGATGACTGAAACAAATAAATGATAAAGGTATTTCACTGAATAAGCTATGTTAGGGGACACCTGTCGCTCATCTCTGATACTGCTGTTGAAGTTTTGGGGTTGGGGGATTATTTTATTCACTGAAAATGAAATAACGAAGTTATTTCATTATTTTTGGGATTGACCTTGTTTTAAGCTGTAAAATCCTCAATACACAGATTTTGGACCAATGTTGAGTTTGGTACCCAAGATAGCCAAAATACACTTACTGAATCTGTTCATATATTTGTTCAGTGTATCTACCAGAATCTGTCAATCATGAATGACAGAAATAAGGCTTTCTGAACAGCTCTAGGCTTAGCATTTCTCCGTTCTTGAAAACCAGCCTCTGTTTTACAATCATTTTTATAGTTGATTTATAATTTGTGCATGTAAAAATAAATAAATAACTTTTGGGCAGGTGGGGGTTCCGTCTCTGGTAGTGTCATAACAATTGATTTTCTCCCTTTACTAAGACTGTTATTTTCAGTACATAAAACACTATTACACAATTTTACAAGGCATCTGATGAATTCACCTCCCTGCTTTAATAGTTCTGTAACTTCCTTTGGCTCTGTATGTTTAACACGAGTGCCTTTCTTAATTGCTTTAGCACATTATTATTATCTACTTTGTAACTGCAAAGTTGCCCAGTATTCTCTTAGTAATCCAGTTACTTCATTCACTTTGGTTAATAGATCTCACCATGTTTCAATAGCTTTACATTTAGGTATCTGTTCTTTGGTTAACAACTGCACATTCAGCTATCCTTTGAGTAGAACCCACCACATTTACCTTCACAGAACTTCACATCTAGTGAGTCAACTAAACCATTTGCTATGTTTTACTTGAGTTTTTTTACTCTACAACTTCTCCCTATTATTCCACATCTGACATTAATCCTTCCATATTTTGTCACACTAATTTTCATTTTTACTTTTCTATTGGCCAGCCAGTTTTCCATTTCTGCTGTTTTTTCATAATCTCTTCTTCCATAGGGTGATTGTCCATTGTTGTTGCTTAGTCCTAAGTTAACACTGATCAAGCAGACCTCTTGTGCTTGTTCTTGATCAGAAAAATACAGTTCAGTGCTTGTGAACTAATATGTACTGAAAACTGTTTAGCTTGAAAGCTCATACTTTATTTCAGGTAGATATTTTTCTTGCTTCCTAGAATAAAAAGTAGAATTATGTTTCTTGTCCACAAAAGCAAATACAATAAAATGTCTGGCATGTAGATTTTGCTAAGATAAGCTAAATAATCTAAAAAGTTATTATCTTTAGAGATGAAAATTGCTTAATCTCTATTTATATCTACCCTACAGTTTGATTTTGCATTTGTCACCAGGTGTCCTGTTCTTAGATAAATACATCATACAGGGCTGGTTTCAAATTACAAACCATTATTTCAAGATGAAGGATATAAATGCTTGTATCTGCAAGGTAAATCCCATCTAGTGCTGTATGCACATCTAAAAGTATAACATCTGATGTCCATCAAAATGTAATTCTGATGTAATTTTAACAATTCCTTCACTTCTAAAGATGTCTGAAAAACTATCCTAACAAAAATCTCACAGGAACTGATTTTAAGAAGTGTGAGATCACAGTAAGCATTTGATTTAGTATTTAAGTCTCTCTTTTAATTTTATTACTGTAATAACTCAAGGATGTTTTCAAAATCTGCTAGAAATAGCAGCCAAATCTCTCAAATCACACCCTACAGTCTTTAAAAAGGAATAACATAGTCATTATCACCATTTAACATCCATGGATTGGATGGTTTGATAGGAGCTGGTGAGCCAGACGACTGCACTATGTTCCATTGTCTACTTTGGTATGGTTTTTTTCACACCTTTGTACCATGTCTCACTCTTCCACAGGTTTTATCCACATTTAGCAATCAGCACTTCTTTATGTTGCTGTCCCCATCCATATCCATCACAGTCTTCTCTCTTTCACACTATCTGATGCTGCTTATGTTCAATTTTTCTCTCAGCATATTTTCACTTTGTTGTATATACACACTGATGTTGCGCATACTAGCTTCATTTCTTTCTAGCCTTTGTACGCGTCCTCTACATTTAGTCTGCGTTTCACTATCAGGTGACATTGCTGTTCATACACAAGCATCATACAATCTGCCTTTTGTTACCAACAGGAGTAACAGCTCCCTGAAATTTCTCCAGCCAGTTCTTATTCTAATGATTATGCTTTCAGAGCTAATTAGATTGCCTAGGTAACAGAAATTATCTACTGTATCTAAGGATCCTCTGTAAAATATAACGGATTGGTCATGCTGGATTGCCTTTGCCCATAGGTCTGCTTGATCAGAACTGACCTGGGGGTTAAACAAGAGTGAGGTCTTAGAGTAATAAAAATTGAAATATTTGTTTTACTTATCTTTGAAGGATAAAAAGCAAAGAGAGAAAATTAAATACTGTAAGGACAGCTATCTATTGTTGTCTTACCAAAATACTGGCAGAAAGTTAGACATTTTTAAGGAAGGGCTATTACTCAAGTGAATCAACTTGGTACTCTCAGAGTTGACTTCAATGTGATTTGAACTCAATTAATACTGCAAGGTGTTTAGTCCAGTGTTGCTGTCATCATCATTACTTAACATCTGTTTTCCATGCTGGCATGGATTGGACAACTTCACTGGAGCTGGTAAAGCCAGGGCCTGCACCAGATTCCATAACGGTTTAGCTTCTATAGTTGGGTGCCCTTCCTAATGCCAATCACTCCACAGAGTGTGGCACCATTACCTGTGCTTCGGAAGTGGTACCAGCACCCACACCAATGCTTTTTACGTGGCACCTTGGTTTTAGGGTCTTAATTCTGTTGTGGTGGACAGATCTTCTTGAGCACAGCAATGCATCATATATCTTGGTCATCTTCGTAGAGTTCAGCGTTTTGAGATTGGCTGATTTCTAACTTGAGTAGAAGATCAGAAATTTTAAGGAGCGGATTAAAGTTCATATCAAACCCAGAATTTGATTGATTGATACTTAGTTGAAGTCTTTAGCTTTCAGATTACTCTGACAGATGTTATGCTTATTTATATTGTTTTGAATTTATCTTGTAGCTTCAAGATTGCAATGGTGTGAAAGTCTATTTTTAGAAAGACCCAGTAAAATGTCCTTCCTTTATCTAAACCATAGGAATTTCCTTTATTATTTAAATTATCCATGTTATTTTTTTCTGATGCTCTACTAATTCTACCTTTCTGCTACTCTCCAATAATAAATCAAAAACAAATATATTATTTTAGTTTTAATATCAGAAAAAAATATCTAGAAAAAATTGATGGTGTTTGAGTAAAGTCTCCATTTATATCTATGCATGTACACGTGTGCATGTATAAAGAAAAAGATTGCTTTATGAAATGAGTACAAATGGCTTGAAATCTTTGTTTAAAGTTCTTCTTTTTTGTCAATTTTAATGAGTTCCACTTCAAATATTAAAACAGCATCCCCTGGAAAAAAAAAAAAACACATTAGATTCAGTTCAGATTACTTTCATCACATTTGAATACAAGAAAAAAGACTGCTATTTATTAATGAAACAACAATATTACTCCATTCACAACATTATTCAGTATTATTATATAGATTTGCATTTAACTGAATTTTCTGAGAGTGAATGTAAGATTAAAATGTACAATATTTTATGTATAATTAATGTGGACATAAGGACACATGGAAAAGGGCATTTAGTGCTAATTGAACTTGTTTCCCTTACATCTTGGTGCATTAGTTCCTATGCCATGCAAGCTTAACATAAAAGATTATTTTTTTTATTATCAAAGTGTTGTACATATACCCATTGATAGGGTGTAATAATCTGTAAAGGACTCAAGATTCTGCTGCTTTATTCCCTGTAACTATATTACAAAACATACAAGGCAGCAAGCTGGTGGAATTTAATAGTATCATAAAATAATGGCCCCAGACTGTCCAAAGCATTGTGAGTGGATTTAGTTGATGTAATCTGAAAAAAAGCTAATATAGATAGATATGAGCGGTGCATGTGTTTCTACCTTCTTGTCTTGACATCATGCAAGAGTTGTAAATGAGTGTCACTGTCACACAGGCAGTTTTATTCATTTCCAATATTCTGTGAAAAGATGTCTGGCTATGATCAAATATAATCTTGCTGGTAAACAGGTGAAGATTGGTGATGGGGAAGGGCATCCAGCCAAAGAAAAAACATCAGCCTCAGCAAATTCTGTCTGGCCTATGTTACGCATGTATGGAAAAGTGGACATTAAAATGACAATTCTTTTACTCTACCTAAACAGAATGTGGAATCAAACTTCAAATGAATAAGCATAAATGTGTTCAGGAAATAAGAACTTCTCCAAGATTTTGTTTATACATCAATATAAGGCAGCAAGTTGACAGAATTCTTGGTACATTGAACAAAATGCTTAGCAGCAATTTTTTCTGGCTCTTTCATATTCTGAGTTTAACTTTGTCTTTCATCTTTTCAAGGTTGATAAAATACCAGTCAAAACTGATGTGGGGGGGGGGGAGGCTGATGTAATACACTAACCCCTTCCCACTAAAATTGCCAATCTTGTACCAAACATTGAAACCTTTTTAAGTCAATATTAAACATGTAACAAGACTATGTAACTTGCTTAAAGATCGAACTTAGTGCCTTGCTGTACTCAAAAAGAACTGCCCTCCACAGCAAAAATGTTAAGGCCACATCCTCTGGTGATATATAAAAAGCATTTGTGCCAATGTCATGTTAAAAGCACTCAGCACACACTGTAAAGTGATTGGTGTTAGGAAGAGCATCTGGCTGTAGAAACCAAACCAAATCAGACTGGAACCTGGTGTAGCTCTGCAAACCATCCAACCTATGCCAGCATGGAAAATGGGTATTAAAGAATGATAATGATGATGATGAACAATGTCAATCTTTCAGTTTAATAAAACAAACCATCATCATCATTATTTTAACATCTGTTTTTCCATGCTTGTAAGAGTCAGATGGAACTTAACAAGGCAGATTTTCTGCATTGGTTGTTCATCCTGTTGCCAATCATTCAGGCAAAAAGGATAAATGTTAAAAATGTAATTGTAAGAAAATGATTCAGTTATTATTCTTTCTTCTGATTATCTTTCTCCTTTTTACAGAAACAATAAATATAGTTAACTGCTTGACCTTACATAATTAAAAATCTCTATCAACAGGGAACCAGCCCAACACATTTTTTGTAAAACAAAACAATAAAGTTTGACATATTCTCTCCACAGTCAGGTAAAGTGTCTTCTCTAGAAATACATCGAACACCTGGAATATTTGAAACTAATAAGCCCAAAGTGGCAGTTTACCTTATCATTTTGCTACTACACTGAACAAGTAAATGCAATTTAATACAGAACAATAAACCAACCTGGAATTTTAGGAGGTGCTCCTCTTGATCCATAGCCCATATCTGGAGGTATTACTAGTTTCCTTTTCTCTTGTTCACACATTCTGAAAATATTCCAATAATACATTATTAAAGAAGTATGTTTTGATGCAATTCTTCCCAAAACATGAGGTCTGGGTGTGAATAGAAGCTATTACACTAATTGTATTTGAGATTCAGCAAATTTTTTTTTAAATTAGTATTGTTAGTATTAGTGATGTGGACTGGAGATCATAGATCATAACATAATATAAATTCTCAATTCAGTCAATTTCATGCTATCACAGAAAAATTATGAAAACCACCACCTCCCATTTTGATCCTCTAAGCTATAGGCTTCATGTCAGCACTGCATCCTTCAAATATTCCATGCTTCTCAAAATCCAACGTTACTTCTGATGTGCCCATGCAGCACCCTATCTTCTTTATAGCTCTTTTACTGTTCACTTTTCAGGTTTTTTTTTTTTGTGTGTGTTTTACTCTATGCAGTATGCATACACTGTTGGCTTTCATTGCTGTCTTTCTTTACTTGACTTATTGTCACTTTCTGCCCCCTACCTACTCTATTCAGACTAGTTGTAGTTCCCCTGAGCACTGTATACAATAAGATTATTATTATTATGGTGGTGAGCTGGCAGAATCGTTAGCACGCTGGATGAAATGCATAGCGGTATTTCACCCATTGCTCTGAATTCAAATTCTGCCAAGGTCAGCTTTGCCTTTCATCCTTTCGGGGTTGATAAAATAAGTACCAGCTGAACACTGGGGTCGATGTAACTGACTCATCCCCTCCCCCAAAATTGCTGCCCTTGTGGCAAAATTTGAAACTATTATTATTATTATATTTAGGTGTAGTCAATAGCTTAGAGAGAGATGATACAGCAAGATATTTCAAAATTGGTGAAAATGTATTTGTTAGGACATGTAAGAATTGAAAATAAAGTTAGGAAGTGGTGTGATTAGCAAACACAGGAAAAATGCTATATTTGGTAAAAGGAAGAAAATGGGTGTACCAGAGACACATAAATCAACTAAAGAAAAGACTCAATGAGAGTGAACCCAAGAGAATGGAGGAACCAATGGAATGGTTATATGATACATTTCAAGTAGCAACACCACTACAAATAATTGAACCCAGACACACAAGCAAAAGAAAATGTACAGTGTTCCTGGAAGTGGATGCCAAAGGAAAAAAATATTAAATTTATAACTGTATGAAATAAAAAACTGCAAAAAGGGAGTTGGGAGTGATGTAAAAATTATTGTTAATAAAAAGAAATAAAATTACACTCCCTAAGAAAAAAGAAAATTAATAGATAGTCGTGTCTTTACTTATCTAACTAACTATACTACTATACCAGAGTGGACGTTATCACAGTTAAACGTTGGATTACAACATCTCCAATGGGTGCTTTTCATGTGGCGCCAGCACCAGTGCTTTTTGTGTGTCACTAGCACCAGTAATAATTCTGCTGTGGTGGACACATCATCTTGAGTATCAATTCTACCAAATTAATTTCTTTAAATATCTTTACTCGAATACTAAGAATTTCAGATGTACACAATTCCTGAACTATAAGTTATAAGTTAATGAGTTCATTTAAAAATACTATTGTGATAAACAGTATAGGATAAATTTCTCCTTTGAAATGGCAAATATCTATCCATCTTTTCCACCCACTATTCCTGGGTTTGTTGTGAGAGTAGAGTCCTCGGGCACCTCTACTATAGGGTCCTATCAGAAACAACTGAGACTTGGGATAGTATCAAACCATCTCCTTTTTGGTCTACCCCTAGGTCTATTGGTTGGGATGGCTTAAAGAATCTGTGTTGTGATTCTTTCCTGTAACATTCTAATTACATGTTCATAGTACTGGAGCTGTACCTTCTCAACATGAAAGAGTAATGGCTCAGCCTGGAGAGACTCCCTGATCTTCAGGTTATGCACTCTGTCAAGTAACATTACTCAAGATCTTTTGGAAGATCCCTATTTTGGCCACTTTTATTCACAATCATACTCTTTCGGGCATTACCCAACATTCATGACCATAGGTGAGAATAGGCACAAAAACTGAATATCAGAAATTATTTATGAAAAATTTAATTCTCATAAACTATATTTAAAATTCAAATTAAAACTGAAATGGAAAACTTTCTTGAATAACCTATTTTTACATGCAATGAAGCTCAAAATAATAAATCTGAAGTTAAAAAAAAAACAACTACTCACCCCAGAAGACCTTGATCCCAGCCTTTTATCACTTGACCAGCACCCAATGTAAATACAAATGGTTCATTTCTTGAATAGCTGCTATCAAATTCAGTACCATCTTCAAGCTTGCCCTAAAACATGAAGATGGGGAGAAAAAATACATAAAGAACAATATAATTCTTGAAAAATTCATGAACAACAAAAAAGAATTAGAAATGCATATACAAAGTTTTAGTTTATCAAGTAAAGACATTATAAAATCAGATATTCAAGTTTTGAATATTAATCAGTGTTTATTCTGAATCTCTGTATTTTTCAAACTAGTTCTACCTGAAAATTATGTTAAGGGTACATGTCTCTGTGGAATGCTCAGTCACTTACACATTAATTGAAGAGTTAGTAATTCAGTTAATTGAACAACTGAATCCTCATCATCATGACAGAAATCCCCTAACAAATAAGTTGTCAAAATACTCATCAAAAATGTTTCCTGTTGATTATAATATGCTCCTTCTGTCAAATATATAATGATGATTCTTCTGTCAAAAATATGATGATACTTTTATCAAATATATAATGATGGTTGTCCTGTCAAATAAATAACAATGATCCTTCTATTGAATATACAATAATGATCCTGATGTTAAATATATAACTATTATCCTTCTGTCAAATAAATAACTACAATTCTGCCATCAAATATAAAATGATCCTTCTATCAAATGTAAGAAACACTATTGCTAACTTACACTATAATGCATCTTTAACACATCGCCTTTTTTTGATTTCACCTTGCATTTGTCTGCATCAACTCTCTTTTTTATTCCAATTTGCAATTTTTTCGTTCTCCTCTCTTCTTTCTTGTCTGCAGCTTCAGCCAAGCAGAGAGCAAATAAACATACACAAATGGAAATAAACCACTTCATATCTAAATCAGTAAAGAAAATTACAAAATCATTAACAAAAACATACAGAAGTTTAAAAAAAGTCTATTAAAATAAATAAAATTTCCCAGATCTAAATTCTAAAAATGAGTAAATGGTATTTTAAATAATTGGAAATTAATTAATGCCCACCACCACCACCTCTCCTCGAATCAATGCAGCAATAATAATAGCAAGTAGCTATTAAAGACTTAAACATTAATAGATTGTTTCTGGTTTGCTTCTAGATGTGTTCTATAAATGTGGATATTTAGATTACAGATGATGATGATGATGTGTTGAACTTTAAATATGTGGTTGTGTGGGTAATTTTATATTATTCTAGAAAAGCTTACAAACTTTTATATTTCCAGTTATACTACACAGCAGTGAAACATGGACTGTGACTGTTGAGGACATGCGTAGGCTTGCAAGAAATGAAGCTAGTATGCTCCACTGGATGTGTAATGTCAGTGTGCATACACAACAGAGTGTAAGCGCCCTGAGAGAAAAGTTGGACATAAGAAACATCAGATGTGGTGTGCAACGGAGATGACTGCACTGGTATGGTCATGTGTTACGGATGGATGAGGACAGCTGTGTGAAGAAGTGACACATCCTAACAGTGGAAGGAACCTGTGGAAGAGGTAGACTCAAATAAACCTGGGATGAGGTGGTGAAGCACGACCTTCAAACAGTGGGCCTTGCAGAGGCAATGTCAAGCACGCACACATACATATATATATATTCACATTTCCAGTCATTAGACTGGATGTGAAATTTCAAATCGCCAGATGTAAGGTGCCAGCCTTACACACACATACACTTCATGGTCTTCACATGCCCTCCTAGACTAGTGAGATTGACGCCATTAATGTTTAGTATTTGAACTGGCCATATTGTGTTTCCCACACCTACTCTGCAATCATCATCATCATTTAATGCCTGTTGTCCATGCTGGCATGGACCATAATTGAGAGAGAGAGAATTCTTATGTTCAATTTTTCTCTCAACACATTTGATCTTTGTTGTACATAGCTTCATTTCATTCCTTTCTAGTCTTCACATGTCCTCTGCATTCAATTACAACATCTCACTACCATCTAGCATAGGTATTCATATACAAACATCATAAAGTCTGCCTTTCACTTCAAGACTTTTGTGACCAGCAGATGTAATAGCTTTCTGAACTTCCTCCATCCTGTTCATATTCTAACAACTATATTTTCAGAACATCCTCCTCTACTGCTAATTAGTTCACCTAGGTAACAGAAATTATATACTAACTCTAAGGAAACTCCTGGGCATTTGAAAAAATTCATATCCCATATTTTCTTAGTTTTTATTGCTCTTGCACATGTCACATATAAGGTTCACTTTCTCTGTTAACCTCCCTATGATTCCACAGCACCTTTTATGTGTCCATAGCTTGCACTGAGTATACCATATGAAATTTCCACCTACAGTTTCCTACATATATAGCAGGGCCATTTTCCTCAATGTAATAGGTTCCAGTTTGTTTCTCCTGCAAACTAGTAATAAGTTAACTTTAAGGTTCTGGTTTTGTATCGACACCCGGAATTTCTTTTCTAGTTCTACTACAGATTCAGCTACAAAACAAGCCCAGCAGCATATAGTAGTTCCCAAAAGTAACCTGTATTAAATACCTCTGTTATGGCTAGGAGGACTATGATGAATTGGAGGGGACTGAGAACCAAGCCCTAGTGAACACTTACCTGTACACTAAATTAATTGCTGTACTCTCTCTCACCTTACTGACAGCACCTCTGTACATTGCTTGTATAGCTCTCATAAGCCATTCATTTACCTTAGAGACCACCAGAATGAGGGGCCCTGTTAAGGGCTTTCTCTAGGTTAGTGAATACCAAGAGCAATGGCTTACTTTTAGCTAAATACTTCCAGAAAGAGATCATCAGTCGTACCTCTCCTTGGTACAAGACCAAACTGCATCTCATCTAACTTAATTCGCTTCCTAAATAATTGGGCTATAACTTTCCATATCTTTCATGATCTGATACCTGCAATTACCTCAAAGGCATCTTCTTTGCCTTTGTTAGAATTGATTATAATGTCACTGTGCTAGTTGTTAGTTATAACTATACATATAAATAAATGTTGCATAGAACAGGAGAAATAGAAATCAATACATGAGTGGATATTAATTTTTAATTGCTAGAAAGTTACAAAAGTGATTCAAGAGTTTTGTGCCATGCACAAATCTCTCCTGTTTGATCTAAACCTACTCTACGCTCCTTAATTGATGAGCTCTATCTGCAAACAGGGAGCCAGCATGAGACAATATCCATTCACATATATACACACATATATATAAATGAGAACAAATGAAAGTAAAAGGCACTCAGCATATTTAGCAGGAGTTACTTGTATTATTATTTAAAACAGTTTGAATCAGCTTCATGCAAGTTAAAGTTTTATGAGCTTCTAAAAGAAAACCCAAGCATTGTAGTTTGATTGAAGTATTGTGATAAAAAAGTAAAACAACAAATAATGAAGATACACAGCTCTAGCAATGCAAAAAAGAGAACATTAAGAATTCTTTATATATTTCAGGCACAAAGGCCCATCATCAGAAGTGAATGGCCCTGGAATGTGAGTTATATAGATTCTGCCAGTTTGATTACTGAACAGGCACCACTGACTCCACTTTGTCTGGCGGTATATACAGGGTGTCCACAAAGTCTGTGTATATGGAGTAAATAAAATCATAACATAAACAATTAAATAAATATAACAAATAATTTTCCTTTTTTTACTTGTTTGAATTAGATAAAAAAAATACTTTATTTTTCTAAATTTATTTATGTTATTTTTTCTACCCAGATCAAATGATGGCTCTGTCTAAAGAAGAAAGAATCGAGTTAGTACTCTTAAGTGGACGAGAGGGATGGTCTTATCACAAAATTGTGGAAGAATTTAATCTTTGACATCCTTATAGGCAACCTATTTATTTTACTGCCGTCAGGAAATTGATCAAGAAGTTTAAAGAAACAGGCAGTGTTTTGGATAAACCCCGTTCTGGGCAACCAAAGACTTCAGATGAAATGAAAGTGGCTAGCCCAAAGAAATCACTTCGTCAGACATCCACGGTGTTAGGTGTTCCAAAATCAACCATCCACAAAATCCTGGTTGAGGAAAAGTTTCATCCATAGAAGCTACAGATATTGCATCACTTAAATGAAGACAACCCTGATAGACGAATGCAGGTGTGTGAATGGTTTTCAGATAAATTGGATGAAAATATCAATTTTACTAAAAACTTTGTGTTGTTCAGTGATGAAGCTACGTTTTATGGAAATGGTGAGGTCAACAGACAGAATCTTCGATACTGGTCTCGAGGTAATCCACATTGGATGGATCCATCCAAACAGCAAGGCAGCAAAAAGGTGATGGTGATAGTGTGGTTTGTTGAAAGCTCATGTGCTAGGACCCTTCTTCTTTGATGAACATGTAACGAGTGAGACTTATTTAAACATGTTGAGAGACAAATTAATACCTCAAATTGAGTGCCTAGGCGAGGGACTTCCGAATTGGTTTCAGCAGGATGGGGCCCCTGCCCATTTTGCCACAACTGTTA